>NC_064808.1:38381795-38415222 GCF_023721935.1 Panthera uncia | reverse complement strand
GAGGTGGGCAAGGACGAGCACAGCAGGTCCCCACAGGCCAGACCGAGGGCAGGGGTCTTTGTCCTGAAAGAGAGGGGTCACTGGGGAAAGTCGAGCAAGGAAGTATCTTCCCGTAAAGTATCCCCATAAGGGTGGTATCAGCTGTCCCGCCCTCACTATGTGGTTCCATTATCCTGTGATATGCAACCCTGTTTGGTCAGTTCTGTTAGGTTAAAAATGTGTGCCTGTGTGTGTGTGTGTGTGTGTGTGTGTGTGTGTGTGTGTGCGTGTGCACATATGTATGAAACCAAAGGTCCCCTTCTCCTTGTTTTCTTTCTATTCCTTCCATCTAAGTGGATAGTCCTCCAAAAGTCAATCCAACTAAGGCAAATTTAAGGACATCCTTTCTTTTTTTATGTTTTTTATGAATATATTTTATTGTCAAATTGGCTTACATACCACACCCAGTGCTCATCCCCACCAGTGCCCTCCTCCATGCTCATCACCCATTTTCCCCTCTCCCCCACCCCCTATCCTCCCTCAGTTTGTTCTCTGTATTTGATAGTCTCTTGTGGTTTGCCTCTCTCCCTCTCTGTTTGTACCTCTTTTATTTTTTCCCCTTCCCCTCCCTCATGGTCTTTTGCTCATTTTCTCAAGATCCACATATGTATGAGTAAAAACATATGATATCTGTCCTTGTCTGACTGACTTATTTCACTCAGCATAATACCTTCCAGTTCCATCCATGTTGCTGCAAATGGCATGATTCCATTCTTTCTCATTGCCAAGTAGTATTCCATTGTATATATAAACCATATCTTCTTTATCCATTTGTCAGTTGCTGGACATTTAGGCTCTTTCCATAATTTGGCTATTGTTGATGCTGGCGAGGATGGAGAAAAGGAAATGCTTTCTGAAAACTCATTTAAAATGCTAACTAGGGGGCGCCTGGGTGGCTCAGTCGGTTAAGCGTCTGACTTCAGCTCAGGTCACTATCTCGCGGTCCATGAGTTCAAGCCCCGCGTCGGGCTCTGGGCTGATGGCTCAGAGCCTGGAGCCTGCTTCCGATTCTGTGTCTCCCTCTCTCTCTGCCCCTCCCCCATTCATGCTCTGTCTCTCTCTGTCTCAAAAATAAATAAATGTTTTAAAAATAAAATAAAATGCTAAATAGTTGCCGAGCACCTACCGTGCTCCAGGCCACGCTGGGCCCTGAGACATGGAGGCCAGTGAGGAAGACACGCTCACAGGGTGGGGAAAGGGCCACAAACAAATGGCCCCGTGCCCTCCCTCTCTTCCAGAAATGTTACCCGGGCCCCCTCCCCACACTGTCTGGATGCCAAATGCTCTCTCTCTTCCACGGTCCTGTATTTCCACTCACACAGTAGCAACCAAGATACCACGCACTTACCCAGCAGTTACTATAGGGAACATGTTTTAACATGCATCAACTCAGTCCTCAAAACAACCCGTGATAAAGGCACTTGTTAGTCCCATTTTATAGACGTTGAAACTGATGCACAGAGACGTGAAGTAACTTGGTCGATATCACATAAACTCAAAGTCATAGGGTTGGCAAGCTCGAGAGCTGGATTTTGACCCCAGGCAGTCTGACTCCAGAGGCTGGGGTCATAACTGTGACAGCACATTGCCTATATTCAACTGTTTACTGGTGTGAATTCCCCTCTAGATGCTAACAGCAGATGCCATGTCTATGTTTTTTTTAAAGTTTTTTTTTTTTCCGGAGAGACAGAGACAACACAAGTGGGGGAGGGGCAGAGAGAGAGAGAGAGAGAGAGAGAGAGAGAGAGAGAATCCCAAGCAGGCTCTGTGCTGGCAGCACAAACCCTGATGAGAGGCTCGAACCCACGGAACTGTGAGGTCATGACCTGAGCTGAATCCAAGAGTCGGACGCTTAACCGACTGAGCCACCCAGGGGCCCCACCATGTCTCCGTTGTTCCCGTTGGATCCCTCAGCACTTAGCGTTGTACCTGGCACATCACACGTGTTCAAAATAAACACATGGAGACTTGCTCATTTCTAATAAGGGCCAAGTAAAATCCTGGTCAACAGATATGGGGCCAGGGACAGAGTAAACCTCTCGGGACTAGAGGCCCCTGAGGAGGTCCTTAAGGAGGGCTGTGGTCCAGCCTTGACAAAATTCCATCTGGAATCTCTCTGGCCAGAGAGATGTAGATCAGTTCAGGAAAATTGCTATTTCATCTTAAACTGGATGTTATACGTGTATTTGGAGGATCCCTGACCTTGCTGACATTTTCTGGTATATGTGGATGTGTCCCCCAGAGGCCCCCTGGAGACTCCCATGGGCTGTGTCATCTCTGAGGAAACCTGCAGCTTATCCGCGTGGCCAGGAGGCTTGGCCATGCTGATCCTACCAGCCAGGTCCATCAGCGTGGTCGGCCCGTCTTCTGAGCACTGTAGCTCCATCCAGAAGGCACTTCCTTCGTCAGGGGGCCATCTTCACCTCCCCCGGAGTACCTCGAGGGCTCTGGCTTCCTCTGGACTTGTCACAGCCCTGTCTCCTTAAAAAACTTGCTTTGAAAGCAGCTCACAGTCATTTCTTTATTTTTTTTTTTTGATATGAAATTTGTCAAATTTGTTTCCATACAACACCCAGTGCTCATAGTCATTTCTAACCTCTCTTATTAATTCTTTTCAAATTGACTGGAGGGGCTCCTGGAGCCACGGTCATGGTTTTTGGCTGAGACCCCACTGGGCCACCAGCCCCTCCAAGTTTCTGCTCCTCCTGTAGCCACAGGGCCTCAGTGCTACCCAATCCTTGAGGCCCCAGCCGCTCTCCGCCTCCTGAAATCCTTCCAGCCAGGAGTCTTAACCTTTCACTGATAAACCCTTTCTTTTTAAAAATGACTCCTTTAAGGTTTTGTCTCCTGCTCAAGGCCAGAGTCAGCTCTTTAGAAAAGGGAGGAGAGAGCCCATCCGGAGCCATCCGTCTGCCTTCCCGTCACTATTGTGCCTTAATTGAACCCCTTTATGTGGGGCGAGGCCATTACGATCATTTTTCGTTATTAATTGCTCATCCGTTTATGCCTCTGAATAGCCTTCATGGGCAATTTTGGACATCATTCTCTGCCGCCGCCGTGGACACAGGTTCTTCTCACGGAGAGATGCTGGCTTGAACAAAACAAGGGACACAGGACTGTGAGTCCACAGCTCGAAGTCAACACCCCTCCTCCCGGGGCAGTGCTGAGGGGGCTGAGGGCAGGGGTCAGACTGCAAGGCCTCCCTGGGAGGGGGACTGGAGAGGCAGGAGGAAGGGCTCGGTCCCCCAAGGGTGACGCCTCAACAGTGTGGGGGTTGACTTGATTATACCAGAGGCAGGCTGTGTGTAGAGAGGGAGCCGTCCACCCAGCCTCATCTGGCAGCGGCCAACACCAGCTCCAAATAGCCACCTCAGTGCCGGCCAAGAAAGTAGGTCTCGGGGAGCTTTGAGGACACAGCCTCTCTGTGCCTCCCACTGAAGCATGGATCTCTCTTTCAGGCCCATCGCCCTGAGGCCTGGAGGTTGTCCGTGACACCTGTCATTTATCCTGTGCTCGGCCTGTGCTTAAGGGCTCTATGTGGACTGTCCCAGACTGGAACATCCCTGAGGGCGAGGGTCCTGTTCTTTATTCATTCTGCATATGCTTATTGGCGGCTCCCCACCTGCCTGCCCTGTGCTGAGGTGGTGGGCAAAGCAGAGGCAGCCCTTCCGTTGTGGAGCCCACGGGAGAGTGGGTGATGTAAGCAACGGGCACCCAGACCCAGAATTACCAGGCCAGCAGAGCCGAAAACAATACAGGAGGCAGATGGATGAAGATAACATTTCTGAGGAACTGGAAACTAATATGAGGAAGAGCCGGCCAGGGGAGAGCTGGGAGGTAGGGGGACAGATGGACAGAGGAAACAGCAGGTACAGGTCCTGAGAGGCGACAAGCCTTTGTGCCTTCAAGGAACAAAACGAAGGCCAGTGGCTAAGGCTCAGTTCTCAATGTGCATCCGGAGACCAGCAGCACCAACCAGCGTCACCCGAGAACAGGTTAGAAGTGCAATTTCTCAGGTCCGCTGCAGATCTACGGAGTCAGGGACCCTGGGGTTGGCCGCAGCCAGCCCCCCACCGCCCCCGGTGATTCTGATGCCGGCAGAGTTGGGGAGCCAGTGGGCTTGAGCCCCGTGAGCAGTGAGTCCTGGGCAGTTGCCTTGAATGAGCTGCAGAGCTGGGCGGGGTCAGGGAAGGGGCGGTAGCAAGTCCAGATGGTAAGCGCTACAGGGAGTCACCAAAGGATCTCCAGCACTTGGGTGACATGATCTGACTTTTAATTTTAAATACTTCTGGCTGCCGTGTGGGTGGGGGACAGACCACGGAAGATGGAAGGCCAGCCGGGAGGCCGTTGACCGTTACCCCTAGCACCTAGAACCACACGTGGTGCAGAGTATATGTTCAGTAGCTGTTTATTGACAGAACGATCACATTTTAGACCGTCACACACTCTCAAAGCATCCTGTAAACTGCATGCATAGCATTTGCCACATACGGA
This sequence comes from Panthera uncia, assembly GCF_023721935.1. Lineage (NCBI taxonomy): Eukaryota > Metazoa > Chordata > Mammalia > Carnivora > Felidae > Panthera > Panthera uncia. Next base: position 38,410,689 of record NC_064808.1, on the reverse strand, counting down.
AGTAAGTGACTCGTGCGTCATTGTTGGTATGTTTCTGCCTCTCTGCTACGACTTCTACAAAGCCAGAACAGGTACCAGGCACGATGCCTGCCACTTAGGGCCTGAGGGAACATATGTTGAATGAATAATCGAATGTAATCATGGCATCACTATAATGGGCGTTCTTCTTATTCCCATTTTGCAAGAGATGGAACATTTCAAGGGGTAAATAAGTTGTCTTCCTCCCAGAGCTAGGGAGTGGAGGGGCTAGAATCTGAAGCCAAGCTCTTCAGGACTATGTTAACTCCTCCCTCCTTTGTCCTTTTACGTTTGTGCTGTTTAAGAAAAATCATCAGTAGAATTCCAGGGGAACGTCTGTGCTGGCAAAACAGTTCTGAGAATGGTTCCCAGCCTTGAGCAACTGCACCAGAACCACAGCATCAAAAGGCCGGGGATATTTTGGGGCCTGCCGGGTTGCCATGGTATTTGACCTATTGAAGTCAGAGGCATCCTTGCTGTGGCTGAGGCCTGAGTGTGCATATTCATGGGGAGGCCCGCCCTGCAGAGGGGGACGGGAGGAGGCCAAGCCGGGCAGCACCAGCAGCTCCTGTGGATCTGGGTTTGAGTACTGGGAGGTGTGGATCCCTCAGCTACCTGGATCCCTCCCATCAGCTCCTTCCAACCAGGTGAGGACCCAGCTCTGGAGATCATAATCAGAAGGCTCTTTTATAGGTAGGAGAAGGAAAGTAAAAGAATGTGCCTTTAAAGGATACATGCGAGGGCGCCTGGGTGGCTCACTGGGTTAAGCGGCTGACTCTTGGTTTCGACTCAGGTCATGATCTCTCGGTTTTGTGAGTTCAAGCCCCGCCTTGGTCTCTGCGCTGACAGTCCAGAGCCTGCTTGGGATTCTGTCTCTCTCCCTCTCTCTCTCTGCCCCTCCCCCATTTGCACTGCCTCTGTCTCTCTCAAAATAAATAAATAACTTAAAAAAAAAAAAGATGATCTCCCCTGCTCGCTAACACATGCTCGTGCGCTCTCCCTCTCTCAAAAAGAAAAAAAGGAAGGAAGGATACATGTGATACACCAGGTGTTCCTGGGATATTCCCTACTGTGACTGTAAGTCATAACAGCTATTTAAGAGCACCTACCGCGTCCCAGGTGCCACGATAGATCCACGGGCACTATTTCATCCTCAAATACCGTTCAGAGGTATTAATGATGATTATTGATAAATAACACTGTGTGGAGCAGCCTGTAAAGTAGCTGTTACACAGCCAAAACACCTGGGGCTGGAGAGCAGACAAAGAACTTGCCTGACCTTCCAGGTGGAAGTGCCTGAGAGGGACCTGCACCAGGTCTGTCTGACTCCAGAGCTCCCCCTCCCTGCCCCACCCCGTGCTCTCCCCTGGGAGCAGTCTTCCCGGATGGCTTGCTGGTCCCTGCCCAGGACTGGACTCTGCTTTCTGGTGAGCTCTCCTACCATGCAGGGCGACGGAGGGGAGGAGACTCAGAGATGAACTCAAGGCCTTTCAGACTAAAGCTCCTGTTGCCCCGTCCTCTGATGTGCCCTTACTCTGTCACTTCTCTAGGACTCAGCATTTCTGCAAAATGTGACCAAGGTAGGGGCGATCAGGAGACTTTTCAGGTCCTTTCTTTTATCAAAAACAGTTATTGAGCTTCTGTGTACTAGCCAGACCCCGTTCAAGGTTCTGGGGATTGAAGGGGACGTGAAGCCGATAATGTCTCCACTCTCATAGAATTCGTATTCTGGTGGGGGAAGAATATAAGAAGAAGATAGATAGATAGAATGGAAGAGCAGGGAAACAATGCCACCACCCATGTCGTTTGGGTGAGTAATGCTAAGTATTGGGAAGAAACCAAAGTAGAAAGATGCGATAGACTAGGCTGTGTGGGGGGGCACCTGGGTGGCTCAGTCGGTTGGGCCTCTGACCTTGGCTCAGGTCATGATCTCACGACTTGTGTTCCAGCCCTGCATGGAGCTCTGTGCTGATGGGTCAGAGCCTGGAGCCTGTTGCGGATTCTGCATCTCTCTCTCTCTGTGTCTGCCCCTCCCCCAATCATGCTCTGTCTCTCTCTCCTTCAAAAAGAAATCAACATTAAAAAATTTAAAAAAAGAAAGATAAAAGGCTGTGTGGGGTGGGGAGGCTGACTCAGATTGCGTGGACAGGAAGCATGTCTCTAGGACGGTGACTTGGAGGCAAGAAGGAGCCAGGATTGTGAAGACCAGGCAGGGGAAGGGCGAATACAGATGCTCTGAGGCTCAGTGGGTGGGAGGCAGGGAACAGTAGTCCTATCCCTGGGAAGAGTGAGGGAAGAGACCTGACAGAGCCAGCTCCGGGAGGGCCTTGTTGGCTGTGGTGAGTTTAGGTTTCATTTAATTAGTGTGGGAGGCCATTTGAAAGATGGAAGCAGCAAATGACACTCTCTGATTTGCATTTTTAAAAGGTCACTCAGGCTGCCACGTGAAGGAGAAATTGCAGGGGGCGGGGGTGGGGAGCAGGAAGACCAGTCATCCCCGTAGGAGGTGCCCCGGCCTGGTGTATAGGAGGCAATGTGAGGAAAAGCAGAAAGATTTTATAACAAGTTTTAGGGCAGGACTGTACTGGGCACAGGGGAGAACAGAGAAGTGTGTGACAAAGCCCCTGCCCTAAAGGACCTTACAGACTAGTTGCAAACTTGTGTTTTACCCCCAGGAAATGATTATAGAGAATTAAAGAGAATTAAGCACAGGGGTGGGTTGTGGGGGCACGGGGTGGTCTGCAGGTGCCCAAGGAATTAGAGAAGGAAAGGAGGCAGGGGGTCTCCCTCCTAGGCCCGCTTGCCTACTCCTGCCTCCTTTCTGGCCCCACAACCTCTGTCTGCTCTCCCTCCTCGCTGACGGTTGGAGGACACGTAAGGCACCTGTGTGCATGCACCCTGCTCTTGCCCAGTCTGCAAGCCCCGCCAGATGAGAGCATCTGGGAGGCGGAAGCTTCATGGGAAGAGGAGGACACGAGGTGGCCTTTGGGTCTGGTGCCCATTGCTGTCCCAAAGAGTGGCTCATGGCCTGCTCCCAAAGCATGTGAACAAGAGGTCATCCCAGTGACAACCACACTGTAGCTGGGAACAGAGGGTGCCAGCTGGGGAGTCAGGGAGATGCAAAGGTGACCAGCCAGCTGTGGCTGCTCCGTGAGCCCCCCTCCCATGGATGTCGGGTCTCAGTGCAGAGGTGGCATTAGATGAGGGACCCTCCACATGTGCACGGAATTCACCAAAGCCTTCCTGTAGCTCTTGGTAAAGGCCAGCCCTGCACCTGCCCCTCAGACCTGCCCAGGAGTATTTCATGGCTCCCTGTGTCCTACAGACAAGACTTAGATCGCTTGTAGTCTGTATTTTTTTTTAATGTTTATTTTTGAGACAGAAACAGAGCATGAGCAGGGAAGGGGCAGAGAGAGAGGGAGACACAGAATGTGAAGCAGGCTCCAGGCTCTGAGCTGTCAGCACGGAGCCCGATGCGGGTCTCAAACTCACAGACCGTGAGATCATGACCTGAGCCAAAGTCGGACACTTAACCGACAGAGCCACCCAGGCACCCTGCGTAGTACGTATTAAGCACTGCTCTAAGTGCTTTGTGTTTGTTAATTCATTTAATCCTTACAGTGACCCTTCAAGGTAGAATCTATCATCGCCACTGATTTATAGACCAGGAAGCCAAGGCACAGAGGGGTTACGAGGTTCAAGTCTCCCAGCTGGTAAGGGGTGGAGTTAGGATTTAAGCCCAAGAAGTCTGGCTCCTGAGCCCCCATGTTTAACTAGTTCTCTAAACATAGTAAATGAAGAATAGAGCTCAGAGTCCTCTCATGGCACACTGCGTGCATTGGTCCCTCATGCCACCTTCAGCCACATCTCCCACCTCTGAAAGGCAGTCTTCCACGGCGGGTGGTCATGCGTTCAAATGCTGAGGTGGGGGAGTGCAGGTTCCAATCCTGCCCTGGCCTTGAGTAACCTTGTGACAGTGGGGAGGGGTGCAGGTTACTCAGGCAGAGAGCAGCTCAGCTACTGGCAGGGAAGCTTGGGTGTGTGAGTTCAGGTGATGACACTGGTGCTGGTGTGGGGGAAGGGAAGTCCTAGGTGATGGCCCTGGAAAGGTAGGCTGGGCTCCTGATGGCTCGGGTTATAAGGTCACCCAGGGGACCGAATTTCCCAGTTGTAAGGAGACTGCCAGTTGTAAGCTGTAAGAAAGTCCAACCCAAACTAGCTTCAACATAAAGCAAACATCCAGGGGTAAAGGCGTTTCGGCCCAGGCTAGATCTTGGCACACCATGTCATTAAGAACATGCATCTTGTTTCTGCAAACTACATTCTCGTATGCAATCTCCCCAGGGTGGCAAGGGGGATATCAATGGCCCTGCACTTAAAATCCCCAAGAACAGAGGATGTTTTTGCCTTAGCCCAGTCGTGGAATTAGCTCCGGGGTTAACATTGGCTTGGTTTAGCTTACTTGCCCGTACTTGAATCTATCACTGCGGCCTGGGGGGTGTGGTGCTCTGATTGGTCAGGTCTGGTCACAGGCTCACCCCAAGGTAGACTGAGTGGAGGACAGCCACCTCTATTACCAGTGTGATGAATGGTGGTCACAAATACAGCAGATGTCTTCATAGAGTCATGTTCAAGCAAAGGAACAGTGTAATCGAGCAATATTTTGAAAAGAACGCTTTGGTGGTAGGAGAAGGATGGACCTGGCCAGGGAGATGGGGAAGGAGTGGTTATCTACTTGTGCTTAAAAAGCACTGTTGGGTATGAACCCTGGAAAGACTGTTTGGATCTAGACTGAGGAGAGCCTGAAGCCGGGCTAAGTATTCCCTAGGCGCTTGGGAGCCATAGTATGTTTTTGAGCGACAGAGTGCTACAGCCTGAGTTGTTTTACGATGATTAATAACCACAGTAACCTATAGGGTGGATTGGGAGTGGGAAGGAGAAGCCCTTCCGAATTCTAATCATCATGCTGTAGTGGAGAAAGCAAGAGATTTAGACTCAGGGAGTGGGATTCAAGCCTGGCTCCTCCAGTTTTAAATTATGTGACCCTGGGCAAGATACTCAACCTTCCTTTGCTTCGGTTTTCTCATCTGGAAAATGAGATAATAATCTTGGTCTGAAAGGAATTTTGTGATACAGAAAACTTCTATGAGCACCTAGCCTGTATAGAGCAAATTTGCCAGTATGCAGCAAATAAATCCTAGTGTCGTCTTTTTTCCCCTTCCTCTTCCTGTGATCCCATTCGACTGCAGAGCTTGAGGAAGTAGGTACTGACTTAAAAGAGTACATGCTTGGGCTTTGAAGCCAGACACCTGGATCAAATCCAACCTCCCTATTTACTGGCTCTGTGGCCATGGACAACTTAGTCAACCTCTCTGCGCCTCTTTCCTTATCTGAAAATTTTCATTTACAATCCTACCTTACCTAACAAAGAAAGCTCGGCATGTTGCCTGCTTGGCACATGGCAGGTGACCCCCGGATAGTAGTTATTAGAAATCATCATTTAAAACAACTCCTGGGCAGGAAGATCAAAGATGAACTTTCTAGGTATGTGAATATCTCACCTGGCGGCCCTGTAGGAGAGATTCCCCCTTGCTTAGTGGGTGGAGTCCTTTATACTCCTCATTTCCTTCCACATGCAACAGAAGGAGTTGAGACTTACAGCATATTTCTGATGGGATTCATAATTTCAGGTCCTTAGAATTAAATTCGGGTCTGATTTTCCAGGAGGGGGCGATTAACAACTGCAGCGGCTTCCGTCTGCAGAGTTCAGGTGCTGTGATTGTAATTTGTAACCAGCACCTTCCCATTTGGCTCCTTTGCGGCCATCTGGTCCCTTTAGCAGAGATCTGTTTTGTTGGCAACTATTGCACAGAGCAAATACCACGGGAAAGTCGAAATTTACCCGTCAGAGCTCAGTGCACCACGGAGATTCCCTTCTTAGGCCCCACAGAATGATCATCTCCGACCCTGCCTCCCCCCTCACTGGTCCATTGCCAACACTCCTCCATGGGGATTTTCTAGGGCTATGATTATTTTATTGCCAAGAATCAGAATAATTATAACTTTTGGAGGGATTTCCTAGGAAAAGATACACTTAGATTTATGCAGAAATCTAAGAAGAGGTTTGGAACCTGAGCATTTTATGCGGTTTTAGATGCGAACATGAGTTTCATTTCCCTCAAAAATACTTAGTGTCTACCTGATGCTTACTTCGTTGATGATGATGATGATGATGATGATGGTGAAAGCTACCATTAATTGAGCAACAGGCAATGTGCTAGGTATTTTACAAACATCTCTTCTGATCAGCCCAGTTGGAAGGGACTGCTTGGATCATTGTTTCTTTTCAAGCCATAGCTTGAGATCCACTAATGGGTCATGAAACCAATTTGAAGAACTGGAACCAGCATTTAGAAAATGAAATAGGGCAAAATGATATGAAGTAGAATAGCAAGTATCAGAGAGCATTTCTAGTAGGAAGGGGAAGAATGTTGCAAGAAACGTGTGTCTCAGTTATGAACATAATGTGTGTGTTGGGGTATGAAGTTGTGACGGAAAATAGATTTCTTCCTGGGGGTTGGGTGAGAGTAGTGTGAACACAGCAGGCCTCCTTCAGTGGTTCCCAAGCTTTTGTGTACATGAGAATCACCTGGAAGCCTGCTAAAGCGGCAGGCTTGACCCCTCTCCAGCGTTTCTGTAAATGGGGCTGGGTAGGGCCTAAAGATATGTTAACATGTTTCCAGTTGCTGCTTCTGCTACCTCCAAGCTATGTTTGAAAATTACTGACCTAATTATCCCCGTCTCATAGTTGAGGAGGCTGAGATTCGGAGAGATAAAGTAACTCACCATGGTCCACCGTTGGTACGATTAAAGAGCTAGAATTCAGATCCAATCAGCCTGACCCCAAAACTGTAAACCTTGCCAGCCTTACTTTGGTTTTGGAAATAATCTGTCTTCAACGATTGGATCTGGCAGGAATTTCTCACTGTGTATTTTGTGTGTGTTTGCATTTTCGAAGTCCCATGTGAACAGCCCAAGGTAGAAGAAACATGGTATTTGCAAGTCTAACCCCCGCACTATCCAGATGAGGGCCTAACACCCAGACTGGGGGAGCGATTTGAAGATCATATCGCTTTTGAGTAGCACAGGCTGGATGAGAAGCCAGGCAGCATCTTTCATTTACATCAAGCTTTGCAAGCCCACGCTACCGCACTCTGTTAATTTCCTTCCTGCTTGGGTCTTAGTTGGAGTCTTGACACACGCATTGCTTGGTTCATTGAAGATCCCAAGGCCAGGAGGAAGCCCCGCTGTTCAGGAATATTCCCTATATCAACTTTGTTTCTGGAAGGGCACTCATAAAGGCCAAACTTTGGTACTTCCTGGGCTGGGACAATGAGTATAATATTGAGAGTACAGTATTGAAAGGGTACTTGAATACAGAACTCAGAGTACTGTATTGAGTATCGTATCAGATGATACTTTTCTTCTAAGTTTAGCTGAGTTGAAAGAGGAGTAGCTATGGGACTAGAAAGAGCTGGGTTAAATCCTGGGTCTATTACAATGTGATCCTGAGCCATCTACTGAATTTTCTCCAGGTTCTGATTTGCCGTTTTTTTGTATAGGACTAAAAATACGTATAACCTCATAGGAATCCTTTGAAAATTAAATAACATACAAAAACCACTTAATGGCATTTGGTGGTTAATAAGTCCTCAATAGATAGCAGCTACTATAGTCTCCGTTTGTCAACTCACAAATGTTTACTGAGCACCTACTCTGTTCCGTGCACTGTTCTATGTATGCCAAAGCTACAAAGCTGACTATGGCCCTGCTCCTACCTTTAGGCAGCTCCCAGTCTATTGCTAAACTGGCATGTCTGTCTCTACTCTCGGAGTCCATGCTTGGGGCTGACAGGGTTAATTGTTTTATCATTTCACAGTGAGCTCAGTATGCAACTTTAGCATCAATCTCCATGGCAATTTGGGCAGCGTTACCCAGCAGATGAGTGAGCATAAACCACTAGCTTCTCTGCCTTCCCTAGGTTAATGAGTGAGACCCAGAAATGGACAATTATGTGATGTGCGTACACGTCACTTGGGGAAAACAGAGGTCCTCAGGAGCAGTGTGAGGGAGAGTATGATGTGTAAGACTTCCAGAAACACCTAAGTCTGGAAGGACAAATAGGAGTGATCAGGGAGAGGGGAGGACAGCATGCATGCACTCATACATATAAGACAGACAGGCAGGCAGGCAGATATCTATCTCCCTATCCCTATCTCTGGTTCTGGAGGTGAACAGGAGCGAGGAGCATTTGGGGACCTGAAGGGCGGACAGAGTGTGGGGATAGGATGTTTTTAAGATTGCAGCAGTAAGGAGGGGCCTTCCGGCCACGTTGGCATCAGCGGACCTTCTCTGTGGCTCTGGAAGCCGGCAGGTGAGCGTCCCCAGCTCCCTGTGAGGGAGCTCAGTGGCCACTGCTATGCTGCATGGGAGGGAAGGCTGAACTGATGCGGATTAACCTGGAGAAAAGAAGCCAACAGGCAAGAAATGTTCCTGCTCTGTGTGAAAACCCCTGAATCCCAAGAAAAGATTTAAGGGATAATGGAGGCATTTCTCTATTTCACATGGTAGTAATCCGGGTCCCTCAGGATCAAGCACAGAACCTGATTAGTGCTGGGCCAAAGCAGCCCAGAGCACCCGTTTCCATCACGAGCTGACTGCAGGCTACACTCTAATGGGATTGTTTGTTTAAAAAAATGCCATCCCTGCTTGAAAAGAATGTCCTTCTTGCTGAGCCTGAGCTCTGTTGCTACTGTCAGGGGACGGGACTGGAAAAGATATTTAAGGTCCCACTCTTGGGGATGATTGCCTTTGAATTTTGGCTGCAGAACTTTCTGGTTAATAGGCTTTCGAGGTGAGGGAGTAGAAAGGAAGTGACTGTATGTTGGAAAATACCCTCTGGTTAGTGCAGAGGGATGCAGAGGCAGCACCCCTCTCGGTCTGGCATTCAGACTCACACCTGCTGGACCTTGAGCAAGACTCTTCCCCTTGCTGGGCCTCAGTTTCTCACCTGCAGGAAGGAGAAGTTGGAATCATACTGTCTACATTTCCCACCATCTGTAACGTTCCTCGTTTAGACGGCAGTTGCCTGGCAGATTTAGTTCATAGGGAGTTTGGTCAGCAGAGTTTCCAGGCTCTTCTCATCCATCAGAGGGATGCATGCTGCTAAGATGCCTCATCCAAATTTGCTTCCATGATCAGAAGCAAACCATGTGGTGCAAGAAAGTTATCCGTTGCTGGCAGGTGCCTGCTGAGACCTGTGCTGTGTCCCTATAGCTGGTTTTGGGGTCTCTTGTGTCAAACTCAGAATGCACTTTCCAGGAAATACTCCATTTGGAGGTAACTTTCTTGGCCAACCTACAAAGACCCTGCTTAGCCCTCAGTGGAACGAACATAATGTTGGTTTTATGACTAAGCTGATAATAAAACTTATTTCTGTGGAGCAACCTGTGGAGCTCTTTCATGAGCTAGCCTGGAAGAGTACTTTTCTGATGGGCCTTCTGTGGACTAGTCCCATTTCTTTGGGTTGATCTGGAATAGTGTTGACTTTGACAGGCTGACTTGGGATGAAGCTATCTTGCAGGTGGACCCAGGAAACCATCTGTGAATTAGCATTTTCTGCTTTCCTTGGGGTAGGAGGACCCCAGGGGTATGTTTTCTCCTGCAGGTATGTCAACTATGGTAGCAAGGCCTGAGTGCTTCTGATTGCCCAAAGAGAAAGGAGCCCCCTGCTGGAGGGAGGACTGCCCTGCTGTCCTAGCCACAAAGATGTCAACATTTCTATTTCAAGATTCGTCTGACCTATGGATAGAGTAGAATCAAAGATCGTAATTAAAAAAAATTATTTTAAAGTGTTTTTCCTATTAAATAACCATTATCTTTCCAAAGATTTTAGTTGTTATTAAATAAATCAAATTTAATTAACCAGCTCAACAAAGAAAAAAAAAAGCCTATAACATTTCAGATTCATAATGAAAGACTAGGAAAGAAACTCTGGACTTTTTGGGTGTTAGGAAGTTCCAGGAAGGGGAACGTGAGAGAAAAGTCCCCTGAGGAGGGCTTTTGAGAAAGTGATTAGACCAAGTTGATGGCTGAACTCGAAGAATAGAAGATGGTGTTGCATAAAACATTTGTTTGAGGATGTGCGGTGGGCCAGCCATCATTTATATGTAACATTTCACGTTTTCCTCAAAGCCAGCCTGCGATGTAGGTGTTTTACAGTTGGGGAAATTGAGGTTTTGCTCACGAGTAGTGGAGCTGTGGTTCAAACCCAGCTGTCTGATTCCTTTACTCTTTCTAATGTCTTAGAATTAGAGATGGCCTTTGTCCCAAGGAACGAACCCGGAAGGCAATCGGTAGAGAGGAAACGAAACAGTTAATGCTCTAGCTAGAAGAGCACCAACTTGTCCCTATAATGTATGATGCTTTCTGGAGAAACACAGGGGTCCAGAAATGCTCGTGAACGGGAGCATCATTAAAATGCAGTTCACAGTAGAGTTCATTTAGTTGAATTTCTTGTTTCCATGAGAGAGTGATGATGATGATAATATTGGTGCTGTGTGTGTTTGGTATTTTATTTAAATTTTTATAGCAACGTGCCAGATGGAAAGAGAGGCAGCATTTATAAAAGCCTTGTTGCTGCGCTGGGTGATAGGCCAAAATGATGAGTTAGACGTTTCATTTTGTCTGTAGTGGTGGGATTTCTCCTCCTGTGACCTCACTGTGGAAAATCCATTTGCACCTGTCCACAATCCTGTCCACCATCCCTTGTTTCCTCCGCCAAGCATCCCTACCGCGCCTGTCCCTGAGATGCGTCTGACAGCCACACTCATGGGAGGGACTGTTCCCAGTTTGGGGGTGAATGGGCTCGCCCCCAGGTCCTCCTAGCTTTTGTTTGTGAAAGTCTGGGAACAAGGTAAGATGTGTGCAGGTGCCGGAGCCAGCTGCTGCTCAGAGCAGATGAGCGTTTCTTAGAAATAGTCCCAGATGATGAATGGCTCGCGTGGTACAGAGAGATGCACTGGAAAATTGTCCATTCACTGTGCCCGCTCTTTGACTCTTGAATGCACTGACGTTTGCTTAGTCTACAGCTCCGCGTGGCTCAGGAATGAGCCACACATGAAAGCTCTGGATGAGCCACGGGAGGAGCCCTGTGTAGTCCGCCGGTTAAAGCAGGGAGGGGAAAGGTTGGTGTCTGGGACATATGACTGGACAGAGATGCCACTCTCCTGCTTCCCCTCCAGTTGTAAGACATTGTAGAGAGCTTAGAAAATTACAAAGAAGAAAAGAAATTCACTTCTAGTCTGCTACTCAGACGAAAAGGATTTTTGAAAATGTATCTCCTTCTGTAAATCCAAGAATCTCTCTCTCCCTCACCCTTCTTCTCCCCCATCTATCTATTTTTCTTTCTTTTTCTTTCCTTCCTACAGTCCAAATCGGGGTCATATTGTGTGTACAATTTTGTAGCTTGATTTGTTTTCGTTTAACCTTATAGCACCCGTATTATCCCATGATATTACATTTTCTTCAGAATTTACCTTGTTTATATGCCAGGTATGATAGTTAATTTTTGGAACGATTTTTTAAGTCAGTAAGGCATAATATTCTATGAGCACACTGCAATTTAATCCATCACCTATGGCCAGACATTTAGGCTGTTTTCAGTTTTTTCAAAATAATAAATAGTATTGTGATGAGCATCTTTGAACATAAGTCTCGGTTGGCATTTCTGACCATTTTCTTAGGGAAGATTTCTAGAAGTGGATAGAAACTATGAACTTAAATAAAAGGAAAAACCACGTGTGATATTCGTGGCTTTCTCACTTTCCGGGAAGTTTGTACCAATTTACATTTTCGTTGGAGCCCAATAGCTTTTTTCAGCGGACCCTGGATGGACGCAGATTTTTCCTTGGGAGACGGCACTGAATTTAGAGTAAGTTGGAGGGACAGACCTGATGTCCGATACTGCCCAAAATATGTGGGAAATATCTTGTGTCTCATGAGCGTCTGTGAATCTCTCAAGTCTTCTAATGAATCGGAATGACCTCTTGCCGCCAGGCTCAGTGTCCTGTCACTGGATGGGGCAGTCCGAGGGCAGATGGGCAAGTACCGGGTGAGCCTGAACGCCCTGCCCTGGGCTCTAGGCAGAGCAGCAGAAGACCTCACTGGATCCTGGCCTGACGGAGGTTTCAGTCTAATAATGGAGCCCAGGCTCACCCTGGACTGAAGAAGGCCCACAGAGGGGGGCTTAAAGAAGGTGCCACATGGCCCTGCACGCTCTGTGGGAGCGTGGGAACTCAGAGAAGGGAGAGGCCATGTGGACAAGAGTCAACAGGGAAGGCTTCTGAGGGGAGGTGGGCCACGGGGCAGGCAGCAGGAGCCGTGAGGGCAGCGGTGCATGCAGAGGATTGACACGTACTGAGCCTTCTCCCGCAGACAGGCCATAGGCTTAGTGGTGGAGCAGGTTGGAGTCGGGCAGCCTCACATTCCATTCCTAGCTCCGCTACTCACTCTCTGTGTGATCCCAGACAAGCCAGTTAATTCCTCTGAGCCTCCTCATTTTTCTTCTCTGTAAAAACAGAAAAGCAGTTGCCTAAGGTTGTCCGTTAATTTCTAGGCCTGCTGTAACGGTACCATTAGCTGGATGACTTAAAACAACAGCAATTGATGTCTTCACAGTCTGGAGACCAGAGGTCCCAGGGCAAGGTGTCGGCAGGGCCATCCTCCCTCCAAAGCCACTGGGGCAGGATCCTTCCTAGCCTCTTCCAGTTTCTGGTATTCCAGGCCTCTCTTGGCTTGTGACAGCATAACTCCCATCTGCCCTCTCCTTGTGCGTCCCTGTGTCTTCACCTGTCTCTCTCCTCTCTGTGTCTCTCTCCTCTTCTTATAAGGCCACCGTTCCTTGAGGCCCCGTCCTCCTCCGATGTGACCTCGTGTTACCTGATTACAGCGGCAATGACCCTATTTCCAAATAAGGTCATATTCTGAGATACTGGGGATCAGGACTTCAGTGTATCTTTTTTGGGGACACAATTCAGCCCGTTACAGGTTGGTCAGGAGGATTGAATTGAAGTAAAACTCATAGTCCAGTGGCTGGCTGTAGTCAATCTAAAAAAAACTGGAAGCTATCATTGGAAGCTGTTATTACCGTTGCTGGGTAGAGATAGAGGCCTCTCTGTGTTGTTATTGCATTTGTGGAAGCTATTTGTCCCCCACTTTTTGAGGAGGAAATTGAGGTGCAAAGAGGTTATGTGAAATATAGATCCCATAATGGTTAAGTGCAGAGATTTGGGAGATGGAGAGCTGAATTGTGAGTTCCCACATACTCTGTCAGTGACCCCGGAGCTGTGTAATAGGGACGATCAGACTGACCTCGTGGGATCATCATGAGCTCTCATGATGAGAGGACCAAATGAGAGAATTTCATGTAATGCTCCGAGTATAGTCCCTGCATATGGAAAGTACTCAAACACTGACAGTCATTTTGCCCACGTGGCAGAGCTGGGAGCAAACCCCAGATAAGTGCAACATCTGAGTTTCGCCCCTTCCAGGGAACCCGCTGCCTCCCAAAGGCGGATGCTCCCCTGGCTCCAGTTCTGGCCCCGAGAATGCCTATGTACGCATGCGAGTCAAGGAAAAGCTGAGGCAGGCCCCCGGGATGAGGCAGAGGTGGTGGGGAAGCCATCTCTTCAGACTGTGATCAGTGGCCTTTGCCATCAACTCTGTGGGGGTGGGGTGGGAGAAAACATGGGGCTTAAAAGATCGGCCTCTGGCTTCCAGAGGATTGGGTATCTTCTGCCGTCCCTTCCAGACTGGGCAACAAAGACCCACCATTCGTAGAGCCCAGCTTCACTGACCCCGCCAATAAAGCCATCTGGTCAACCAGAGCCATTTTCCCCGAGTGGCCAGTGGTGCTGGTGCCTGTGCTGTCTCATCTCCAGTATGTCACTATGACCTCTCATCTCACCTCACCAGGTGGACTGTCACCAGCCTGCGGGATCCTGGCAGACTTTGCCTTGGCAACTTTGGCAGGCATTAGAAAGGGCAGGTGAAGGAAGGAAGAAACCCACTGAAGTCCAAAAGTTATCTTTCTGATCTGGCCACATTTGTCTCTGGCCCTCCTGCCCTTCAACCTGTCCTATATTTTCTTGCTGGACCACTTTTAGTTAAATTTTTTTTCTTGCCGTATCGAATTTTTCCAACGAGGCGGCTCTGGCCAGCCGCACGAAAGCCCCTGGAGAGGCTCTCACTTTGATTCCCTGTCTTCTTGGAAGGAGGCAAGAATGCAAAATAAGGCAGGCCCTGTGTCTTGTCTGTCACTTCAGTATCTTTATTACTACTCAGAGAGGAGGGTTACCAGGTGACCTGCTGGTAGCTTGACGTTGAGCTTGCCTCTGGTTAGAGGGTTAGCCCAGGCCATTACCAGGCAGCCCTTCCTGTGTCTGGTGGGAATTTGTTTCCGCAGAGATTCCCTGTTTACAAAGGCCTGGGCAGGGATGAGGGAACCAACAGGAACTGACAAAAGCAGGAGCTATTCCAAGCCCTATTGAACACTATTCTGAGGGGGAGGTGGGGCTCCATGTAAAGCACTCACAAATAGGAGTCAGCTCGTTCCCCTGTGCAAGTTACTGAACCTTTCCAAATCTCCATTTATTCATCTGTAGGTCGGAGCTAGAAATACCCTCCCCAGCAGGTGGTTGAGATGAGAAACTGTTCATAATGCCCTTGGCCAGTGCCCGGCACATGGTCGATGCCCAGCAAGTAACAGTATTACTAATGAGGAACCGCAATAACTATTTCTTGAGCACTTACTCTGTGCTGGGTGTATGTTTTTGACTTTAGGACCATCTACAGATTCGGTTCCCTTTGGTGGATGAGGCACTCTTTCCATCGCGATTGTGTCTATGCAGGACCTGAGGGGTAGAGATTAAGCAGCTGTCCGTAGTCACACGGAGAGCAAATGAGAGAGTTGCCCTAGGACTTTATTCTTATAACCATTAGCCTCTACTGCTTCTCAAGAGTGAGTACATCACCATCCTCACTTAGGTATTCACCTTTGATTTTCAACCAGCAAAGAGTAAGCGTGAAGAGGGCACTGCTTAGCCCAATCAGAGAACCTGGTAGCATTGCAGCCCCTGCTGTACCTGCTTGGGGCTGCCCTGGTACCCATCCGTCTGGCTTCCAGAGCCACCGGAACCTTCTCTTGCACTGCCAGCTTCACTCTGCTTCTTTTCCCATAGGTGCTGCCCTCAGATCCTCCCTCCTATAGGCACCTTCACTGAGCACCAGTGAGATCTGTCATATTCCCAGATCTGTTGATATAAAATATGAAGGTCAAGGGGGTAAAGAGTGCTTTGCTTTAAAATTCATTTAATGTTTGTTTATTTTTGAGAGAGAGAGAGAGAGGGGGACACACAGAATCTGAAGCAGGCTCCAGGCTCTGAGCTGTCAGCACGGATACCGACATGGGGCTCAAACCCAAGAACCGCAAGATCATGACCTGAGCCGAAGTCAGACACTCAACTGACTGAGCCACCCAGGCACCCCAAGAGTGCTTTGCGCTTAAACTGGCTAATAAATTCCTCCCATTTCCTAGATCTCGGCTCTGCTGCCGGTATTGTTGCTGCCATGTGTGTTATTAGGCAAGTCTCTTTTCATCTCTGGTTCTCAGTTTGTCTATCTGTAGAATGGGGAGATTGGACCTCAAGGCTGTTTCTCCAAGGCCCTTGTTTCTTGGTCAGTTTGGGCGGTGCTGTTCATAAATCCGGTGGTGCCTGGAGGGGAGATGAAACTCTGCTTGTACTTCAGTGGTGGAACCACCACCGAGGCAGCTGAGCCTGGTGCCGCTCCCCTACCTGAGGTGGGACCCCTCCCCACCCCCAACCCCAACCCCCCCCACCCCCCGCCCCCAGCAGCTCAGCTGTGAGGCTCGCACGAGCACCATGACGAACTGGAGGTTTTCCAGGTCTGGATGTGGAGCCCACCCTTTGTGCTGCAGGCTGGTAGGCCCCATTTTCCAGATGAGAAGACCCAGGGCCCGTGGGAATGTCTCCCCGAGAGAGCAGCCAAGCTGGGATTGGAGCCGGAGTTTCAGAGTTTGGCATTCCGGCTCAGACCCGTACCTGCCTCTTTGGTCCTGATTCTCCCAGCTATGTTTTCTGAGATCAGAGCCAGCTGAAGCCAGAAGCTAATGTGGCTTAGTGGCATCTATGTGGGTCTATTTCCTGCCAAGTCAGGCTTGCTTTGTTCATGCATCTGACAGGATCTTTGACCGTTGCTAGAATCCTTGCAGAATAGGTCAGAAATGGGCCCAGGTTGGAGGGTACAGATAGCTCAGTTCAAAGTCATTTCCATGAAATGGGCTTGCTCATACCCTGCAGGTGGGTGTATAAATCCGCACAGGCATAGGTGAAGGGGGAAGGGCTGGTAGAACTATAGCTGTTAAACTTATTTTATTTTATTTTTTTAATGTTTATTTATTTTTGAGACAGAGGGAGACAGAACATGAGTTGGGGAGGGGCATAGAGAGAGGGAGACACAGAATCTGAATCAGGCTTCGGGCTCTGAGCTGTCAGCACAGAGCCCGATGAGGGGCTCGAACCCATGAACCATGAGATCATGACCTGAGCTGAAGTCGGATGCTTAACCGACTGAGCCACCCAGGCGCCCCTAAACTTATTTTAAATGTATTTAAAAGTGCCTACCCAATGACTTTGAACATTAGTATATACTTTAAGCTGTTTTTCTTATTTTTTAAAAAAATTTTTTAACATGTATTTATTTTTGAGAGAGACAGAGACAGAGTGCAAGCTGGGGAGGGGCAGAGAGAGAGAGAGAGGGAGACACAAAATCCAAAGCAGGCTCCAGGCCCCGAGCCATCAGCACAGAGCCCTACACAGGACTTGAACTCACGAATTGCAAGATCATGACCTGAGCCAAAGTCAGATGCTTAACCAACTGAGGCACCCAGGCACCCCATACTTAAAGCTGTTTTTTAGAGAAACTTCAAATCAAATGGATCTAAATAGCACTCAAGTTAACTTTTCTTTCCTTTAAAAGCTGCAAATGATCTCTTTATGGCTAAACCTGCTGGGTCCTGTTGGTCAGAACCTGGCCACTTGTACTTCACCGTGCACGGGCCTGGGAAATGGGGCTGCTGTTCTAGAAGTGGGTGTGGAGGATGCTGAATCGCCTGGGTTCCTTCATCAGGGCTGACGTAACCATCCCTAGCTGCTGGAAATATCGGGGACTGATGGTACACAGCGGTGTCTCTCTGGTCATTGCCCAGAGTTTCAGGGAATCGTCTTGCCCAAGATCACACTCCCTTGAAGAACAGAGGCTGGAGGCCCTGGGTGGCTTAGTCAGTTAAGCGCCTGACTTCAGCTCAGGTCATGATCTCGCGGTTCATGAGTTCAAGCCCCATGTCGGGCTCTGTGCCAACAGCTCAGAGCCTGGAGCCTGCTTCAGATTCCATGTCTCCCTCTCTCTCACACTCTATCTCTGTCTCTCAAAAATAAATAAACTTAAAAAAAAAGTAAAAAAAAGAAAAAAGGCTATTTTTGCCAATAATTAGATTACACAGGCATAAAAAATGCTCCCAGGAGAACTTCTGCCTGCAACACTCCACACCAGAGACAGTTTCAGGGAGCCCAAATGAAGAAATCTGTGCTCTGTACCAGAAGAGAGGTAGAAGGATGCCAGGAGCAAGTCTTCCCTGTCGCCTGCTGCAATCCCATTTCTCATATCGGCTCTGAAAAAATACTTGCAAATGTGCCCCAGAACAGGGTGCAGGCCACTCCTGCAGCGTGGTCGGTGAGGGCAAAAACTGAACAGCTAACGAATCACGGTGTGGCTATATTATGGAACATGTTAAGAAGACTGAGAAAGTTCTAGATTTGCTGCCTTCTATATTCTCCAAGAGTTTATTGAGTATAAAAAGTAAATTGTGGAAACATACACGCAATATAATTATGGAAAAGTGATGAGCACTACATAAATGGGTAGCTATGGATGTATATAGATGATAAATACTTGGAAAAACAGCGGAAGGTCGCTGTAGAAGCTTCTCATGGTGGTAGACTTTGGGAAGCAAAGGAGAGATTTGGATGTGTGAGTGTAGGGGTGGGGTGAGAAGATGGAGTAGGGTGGTATAAAGAGCTTTTTAAATTTTTTTTTAATGTTTATTTATTATTTGGAAACAGGGAGAGACAGAGTGTGAGCAGGGGAGGGGCAGAGAGAGAGAGGGAGACACAGAATCTGAAGCAGGCTCCAGGCTCTGAGCTGTCTGCACAGAGCTTGATGAGGGGCTCAAACTCACAAATTGCAAAATCATGATCTGAGCCAAAGTCGGATGCTTAACTGACTGAGCCACCCAGGTGCCCCAAGAGCCCTTTTTTTAAAAAAATTTTTTAATGTTTATTTTTGAGACAGAGAGAGACAGAGCATGAACGGGGGAGGGTCAGAGAGAGAGGGAGACACAGAATCTGAAGCAGGCTCCAGGCTCTGAGCTGTCTGCACAGAGCTCGATGAGAGGCTCAAACTCACAAACTGCAAGATCATGACCTGAGCCAAAGTCGGATGCTTAACTGACTGAGCCACCCAGGTGCCCCAAGAGCCTTTTTTTTTTTTAATTTTTTTAATGTTTATTTTTGACACAGAGAGAGACAGAGCATGAGTGGGGGAGGGGCAGAGAGAGAGGGGGACACAGAATCCGAAGCAGGCTCCAGACTCTGAGCTGTCAGCACAGAGCCCGACGCGGGGCTCGAACTCACAGACTGCGATATCATGCCCCAAGCCGAAGTCAGAGGCTCAACCGACTGAGCCACCCAGGCGCCCCAACCCCAAGAGCTTTTTAAGCCTTATCTGTAGACTGTTTTGTAAAAAGAATATATTAGCCTACATTCATGGATTATTTGTTTCGTTAGAAATTTATATTAAAAAGGAAAATAGAAATCCATGCACACTCATGGGAATCATACTCCCAAGTCATCTCCTGAGGGCAGATGAAAAAAGCCAGTTTTGCTTTCCAAAGACAATCCTTTATTTTCATTTCAAGAGACCTCGAGGCCTTGGGCAAGTCACTTTAGCACCCTCTAGCCTCAGTTTCCCCATCTGTGAAGTAGCAGTCACAAACCTCATCTCATGTGTTGCAAGGTTGAATAAGGTAAAACTGAAGAAGCTGTTAGCTCAGTGCACACCGTGAAAAGGGGGCTGATGGACTTCAAGAAGAGGTCCTCTGCTTCTGGAGGAAACAGCCTGGCCGTTCTTGACAGGGGTTTCGGGCTGGTCAAATGAACAACGGTCTGGCTCAGCCCGACTGGCCAGTGGCCAGCAGCTTGGACAGCCTTCAGCTGGGCCCCGGGTCAGCAGCCACAGGGAAGGGGAGGGCTTCTTTCCCTGGTCACAGCCTGCATCTGCGGGGGGCCGAGACAGACTGTTCCAGAACGCTCCAGGTGTTCTGGGACTGGGTCTCAGTTTCTGGGATATGAGCAGCAGCTTGTGTAGCTCCCGAGGATGTATTTTGTATTATGTCAGAGGGTTCGGGTGGTTTTTCTGTCCTCTTCTTTCTCAGAATGAAAAGGACAAAGCCTCCCTCTCTCTCAATGAAGCCCAGCAGACCAGAAAGGCTTTGAAATCATGAAATGCAAATACTGGCTGCTTTTGAACTGCGTTGAAGGCGGAGCTGCTGAATTAAATTAACATGGCCCATAAATACAGAGGTTACAAAATGGGACACCAAGTGCTTGCTCAGAGCCTTTTGTCCAGAGGAAAAGTAATCACGGGACAATGACCTAGTTTGTTTGGATTACGGGCCGGCCGATATCACATTAGCTCAAACCTGGCAATATTTATGTTGAAAACTGCTGTTTGCTGAGCCCTGTTGTCCCAGTTTATCTCTGTGGGGAATCCCTCCAAGCAAAGCGAGCTGGGCGAGGGAAACCTTTGCCTCCTGCTGACCTGCCTGGCTCTGCCCAGATTGCCAGAGTGCTGGGGTTTGGCTATCTGCAGAGAGAAATGGATGGAGGTGGAAGGAGAAGGTTCTAGCACAGACAAGCTGGGGGCCCGTAGGAAAAAAATTCAGGGGTTCCTGGTTGGCTCAGTTGATTAAGCATCCGACCCTTGATTTTGACTCAGGTCATGATCTCAACGGGTTCGTGAGATCGAGCCCCATGTCAGATTCTGTACTGATAGCATGGAGCCTACTTGAGATATTCTCTCTCTCTCTCTCTCTCTCTCTCTCTCTCTCTCTCTCTCTGCCCCTCCCCCACTTGTTCAGGCTCTCTTTCAAAATAAATGAATGAACATTAGAAAATAATTTAGCCTGCAAAACATTGTTTTTTAGGAGCTCTACCATATACGTTTGTCTGTCCTGCTTGTCTTGAGAAATCAAAATAGCAGCAACATTTGAGCTGCATGTTCACGTGACAGTATCATAGGAGCCAAGGAGTGACTGTCCCTTTAGCCAGAGTTCTCCTGTTCGCTGCAGTCCCTGCCACTCTCTCTTACTGCCTCCCCCCACCCCCAAAGCCCTCAGGCTGAATGCCATTGCCATCATGAGCTTATCACTCCTGGGCCTAAAGATTGTTCATCTTTAGGCTAAAATTATTTATTTCACCAAACCCGTGGCATACTAAAATGTAAGATAACATGAGGTGGATCATCCAGAGGCCTCTTTTCTCATAGCCAGCTTTACTCCTGTGGGTGGTTGTGTGGCCAATCACTGGGTTACTGCCGAAGCCACTAGGCCTGGACATTGGTCTCAGTTCTTCACCGACTGATTTTAGGCAAGCAACCCCTCTGCCCCCCACTTTGGGTTCCAGTGTCCCCGTATGTGAAAAGAAAGAGCATCCCGAGCTGTGTTTCAAGTGGCATTAGCTCTGTGGAACATAAATAGGGTTCCATGATCCGATAACCTGAGAAGTGCTGTTAGAAACAATTAGGTCAGTCCCCAAACGCAGGCCTTTCCAGAGCCCTGAATGCACTGACATGCATCTGTTTCCCAAATGAATTTACCAAAGGAAGCCTATTTTCATGGAGCATCTTGGGACATTAGAGTTCTCTGGCCCGGATCCCAGGGACGGGAAGAGTGATGCCCAAGTTCCTGCCCAGCAGGAAGGCTCAGTGCCCAGGCTTGGCCTCCTGGTCCTGCATCAGGGCGTCTTGCCTGGTACCAGCAGGCCCAGCTGCCACCTTGCGATGGGGCTTCCTTCTGTCTTCCTCCCAGCTTCCACTCCCAGCCCCCCCTGGGCATCAGGAGAATCTGGAAGGCAAGAAATCATCACCCTCCCCATCATATCATGTTCCTCAGAGGTCCTTCACCCCCAGACTGGGCCACAGTAGGATAAAAGTAGACAGTCCTCGGCTAAGAAAAATGGTCTGTTTGGGTAAGGATATAAAAACACTTTTCAAGGTGAATCAGACACTCACACAGCCCTCCATTAATGTTGGCAGATGAACACCAGTGAGGGTATCAGTAAGAAAAAATTGCAAAGTGTGTGAAACCTGTCTTGTTTATGGCCCTTTTTGTCAGACTCTGCTGTTCTGTCTCCTGCAGTGTTTGCTGCTTGTGTTAAACCAGAAGTCCTAGAGGGCAGGGGGCTGCATTGATTTTTTTGCATGATCTATTATTATATCCTATACATTCAAACAGTTAATCAGAAGGATTTAGCGAGTGGGGTTGCTGACCCCTCAGGTATAGGGTCCTACGTTAGAGTTACGAATAACAAAATGCCCACAGAGTGGCAGAGTGAAAGCTGCGAACTTTGCAATCAGATAGAACAGGGATAAGATGGTCTATGTGACCTTGGTCACATCGCTTCTCTTTGAGCCTCAGTCTCCTCATCTGTAAAGTGGGGATCATACTAGAAAAGTCACAGCCTTCATGAGGATTCCTGGCATAGAGCTTGGTACATAGCAGGCTACAGGAGAATACTGCTGTTGTGATGCCTGAAGGTTTGCTAGAGGCTTCCTTCCACGTACATCATCTCATTCCTTTCCCCTTGAGCTAGGTAAAGCCAGGATCTGGACGATCTGCATTTCGCAGATGAGGAAACAAAAGCTCAGAGAAGTGGAGGGGCTTGCCAGAGGTTTCTCAGCCAAGAGGACGGTGGGAACCAGGCTTTAAAGTTTGGACCTTCTCTTCTGCACTCTGGGTGGCCTCCTGCACAGCACCGGTTCCCGCATGACAGTAGTTTGCCAAATGCAGACAGCATTTAGTACATGGGCTAATGTATTGTTGTGACAAACTCAGCATTTAATGCTATGGGCAAGGATCTCTCCTAGAAAGATGTCCTGGAGCCCTCGAAGAGCCTATATAAGGATAATCAGCTGCATCCATTAAAAAAGAGTTTTACCAGGTAAAAAGTGGTCAGGATCACCTAGAGAAAGTGTGTACATGTCTGGGGAGAGGTGGGGGGGGGCACTGCAGCTAGAGCCCCTCTGGGAGGTGGGATTCACAGAGGCACAGCAGGAGGGACGGGCAGAGGAGGCCCCGAGAACAAAGCTCCGCATCAGCAAAGCAAAGGGGGAGTCTGGGTCATTCAGGGTGACCGGACAGGCACATCCAGAGCCAGGTGCCCGCAAGAATCGCTGATGGAGGCCTTTCAACGTGAGGGGATGACAGAGGAGCAGGTGGGGGGGTTGCAGGAGACAATGTCAAAGCGATAGACAGTGCAGCCAGCTTCGGGTTCACCCACGAGGAAATCAGCAAGGGCCTAGCAGACCAAAGGACAAGAGAAAAGGAGGGGCTTATGAACTAGTTGATACATAATCAGATTTTTCAGTCCACACAAATTTATGAAGTTCCTCCTGTGTGTCGGGCTTAGTAGCTGCTTCTGCAAGCACCAAGATAGTACAACGAGGTGATAGGGCCCAATCTCAGCCAAGCAAGATGAGAGCCGTAGTCCTTCCTGCTGCCCTAGCCCCTCCGCCATATGCACGCCCGTGTACATGAGTGCACAAACACACTCACGCGTGCACACACCTCCCCATTTCCTGTTTCTGCTAGTTTCTATAAATGTCACCAGGCATCCCTCCTCCTCTGTCCCAAGGCAAGGCTCCTAACTTGTCAGGTCAGAAATTCTGATGCAAATACAATGTCTACTCTAGAAACAAGGCTTTCCCCGTAATGAGATCATGAAAAAGGAGGCTTTGCCAGGCATCTGTTTTTCGTTACGTGAGACAGGTGTTTTCCCAGCTTCCAAGGTGTCCCTGATGTTGGCAGTCTGGACCTGGCCTACAGAGGTGGGTGGACTTTTCCCCCAGGCTGCCCCGGCCAGCTGGCTGGGGCTGAGTCTGGGGGGCAGCTGTGAGTTGAGCCGTAGTTCATTTGGTGGCCCGGTCACTGTGTCGGGTGTAATTAACTGAGCTGAAAGGAGGCTAAAGAAACTTCTCTGACAGGGAGGTCAGAGAGGATGAACTCTGATGGGAAATTAATGATGAGAGTCTGGAAACTCCATGAGAGGGCTGTGGCTCCCTTGCTCTGGTGGCAGACTAGTGGTTGGTCTTTCCCACTCCTTACCTCCTAACAGAACATAAGCACCCAAGGGGCCTCTTTGGGGGATTGTTTCTTCTGGGCATTCCAAAGAACACTCCACTGCTAGATAATGGTATTAGTAATAAAACTGAACTGTCATCAACAACGTGAATAATTAGCGGGTGCTTACGTGACAATGGCTGTGCCAAGTGTTTTATAGTCTTTCATAAACTGTCACGTTGACTCCACATCTCTACCTCAGGAGCTGTAACAGAGCTTAAGCCATTTACCGAAAATTCCCGGAATCACTAACTGGCAGAACTGGGATTTTGACCTAACCTCTCACCTGCTGTGTTATTTGACCTTTTAGTAGGTCTTGCCTAGAAAGGAAGGCAGGGCTGGTGTAGTTCATGGCCTAGGGCAAAGATTGGCAAACTGTGGCCCTCCAGCTGTATTTTAAATAAAGTTTTATTGGCATGCACTCACGCCTTTTGTTTACACATTGTCTATGGCTGCTTTCCACTGTAACGGTAGAGTTGAGTAGTTACAACAGTCTAGATGGTCGGCCAAGCCTAAAATATTTACTATCTGACCCTGTCCACAAAAAAGTTGGTCAACTCCGATTTAAGGAAACCCAGGGCGATGCAAAATTAAATAGGTTTCTTTGCTACATGACTTTGCAGACATCGTGAAGGTCAGAGAAAAGGCCATCGTATGTGGCAAGTCCTCACGTATCTGCCTAGAGGACCCCCTTTTCACGAGGCATCCTCGAGCTTTGGGGAGCACTACTGGAGACTAAACTCAGTCATTTGGTCAAGGAGAAGATGGGCTCAGAGATGACAAATTGGTCCAAAGGCGTGCAGCTTGTGTATGGCTGCACCAGGATTTGATTTCGATTCCGAGAGTTCCCCAAAGCGGTGCTGTGCCGTTTGGCCTTTGCCCGCTTCGGTAAGAGTGACTGGTGTAGGTCCAGGAGCTCCTTCTCCTGAGGGGGTCGTCAGCGGTGGTGGCCATGGAGCAGCCTTTTCTGCATTCAGCTGTCCGATTACAATGATGTTCTACAACGCCGTCTTTATGGGGCCTGTTTGTTCTTCAAGCCCAAGAAGAGAAGGAAAAATCATCATACTAATAATGAATGTCAGGTTTAATCAGCATCATCTGACATTATAAGAATTGAATTTCTACCTTTCACTGCATACATTAAATATGGGGCTTTATCTCCTCGTGCAGAATTGATTTGCTATAATTCTCTCCTTTGGTTCTTGTCATGTAAATCGTGGCATTTCTCCCCTATTGACTGCATGAAGCATAATCTGCAGAAGCAGATTAGAGGTGTGATTCCAGCCTTCCCCACCAGCTGCTGCTGGGCTCTTTGTCTGTCTGTCTTTCTTTTCTCATTCACGCTCTCCCTGTCTAGAATTGTCGTTGGGGCTGCTAGCTGGCCAGTCATGCCCTCTGCAGATGAAACCCACCCGACAGGGATGGTGGTGTGGGGGCTGAACAGATAGGGTGCGTGGAAGTCTCGAGACCTCAGCTAGGGGGATCTCCAGCTCCTGCAGTGTAGACTGGTGACCAACTTGGTTTGTAGAGAGGAACCACAGGGACATTTGCAATTCTTGGTTCACGACTGAATCAAACCACCAGTATCCTCAAGAGTGCTGTACTTTCAAATATTCCCCAAGGGGCCCTGGAAAATGCAGCTCCTGGCACCTGTTACTGGATGGATGAGGACAGAGGTGGCTTCTGGCTGATAGAAGCGCCAGGAGCCAGGTGGGGAGCTGGCCCCCGGGCTGGGCCTATGAACCGTGGCTTGCAAACCAGCGCGAGGTTTGGTGGAAAGGAACAAGTTCTCGCAAGAGCTGTCTCTGACACATAGGCTGTGTCACTTAGTGAGACTTCACGTGTGGACATCTGTACCACTGCTCCGTAAAGCCCTTAAGCCTCATTTTTATATTGTGACTATTTCTTGCTAAATACGTCAGCGGTATTTCTGGAGGCAGAAAGACCAGGGTTCAAGTTCTATATTTTCCACTTATTAATTGGGTGACCTTGGGTAAATTACTTAACCCCTCTAAACCTCTGCTTTACCAGTCTTTAAAACGGAGTCATAGCAACAGCCCCGTCCGTGAACTTATTTGGAAGATTAAATGAAATAATGCTCGTGAAGCCTCTAGAACAGTGCCTGGCACGTAGCAAATGGTCAATACAAAGAGGCTGCTCTTAATGATAAATCTTTGTCCTGTGCCAGGTGTGTCTGAAGACTTAACTCGTGGTAGACTTTGGCGTATCTACCAAAGTGCTTCAAGGCCACTGAATACCAACAGTGGGTCTAGGGGTATCCCACAAAGGTGGGGATGGGGCAAGCAAGAATCTACCCCTTCCCGAACATTTACTGAACACCAGGCACTTTAATAGTAAAAGGCCAATGACAGGTGGCTTCCATAAATATCACTGATAGCATGTCCCTTAAGTGTTGCTGTCAGAGACAGAATCCTGGGGAAATAATCAAGAGATCTGGCTCCGGTGGAAAATTCTTAACGCTATCTCTAGAGAAGGATAACTTAAAAGGAAAAATACAAGTTACGTTTGTGATTTTAAATTTATAATTCATTTATTGAAAGCTTGCTATGTGCAAGCACTGTGCCTGGAACTTTACTGTGATCTAATTATGTTCCACAACAACCCAAGAAGGCAGGTGCCATTATCATTCCCATTTTATAGATGATGAAACTAAAAGCCCTCTACCTCGTCACTGGAAGGAGGAAGGCATCAGCTCCAGAATCAACTCCAAGATGAATTTCCCCTACAAGCCTTCTGCTGCTCTGTGGTTAGCCTCCCGATTCTGTACTGAGCCTCCAGTAAAGAGAATGCGCTGCTGAATTAGTACCTTGTTACCTGGACTGTCTCTATCTACACTCAACTGTCCTAGACCAGAATGGAAGTCCCTGGGGACCCCTGGGTTATCCTTGCCTGTGGAAGGAGATGGCAGTTTTCCCCAAGTCAAGCCATGGCCAGAGCAATACTTGCAAATATAGGTAAACTCACTATAAATGGAGGTGGCAGTTGATCATAATGACGGGGGAAGGTCAGGCCTTGGTTGATGTGAGCCACTCTGACCGCTCGGCGCAGCCCTCTCCAGCAGCCTTCACAAGCCAGGACGGCTGGCACAGGCCAGGCAAGGTCCTGAGAGGTTAAGGAGTCAGCCTGAGCTGGCCAGGTGGGCAATGATCTGGAATCACTCTCAGGACCACCAGAGAAATACCCAGCACACCTTAGTGCTACTCATTACAGGTAAAGGTATTTTCTCGAAGGCAGGTGGGATAAACTTCGGCCTCTCCCTAAGCGTTGTGAGCCTGCTCACTGAGCCTGCTGACTGTGTACCGGGCACTGTGCTAGCCTTTGAGCCTGCCCTCTGGTTCAGTCAGACCCTCAAACACCTGTTGTAGGTGAGTGAGCACTGTAATTCTACTTGGTTTTCAGAAGCAGAGGTGGGAGCACAGAGAGGCAAAGTAACAGAAGTAGCAGGAAGTAGCGGAGCCAGAATGCAAACCAAATTCTTGATTCTGAAGCCCCGATGGTTTACTCAGTAGGTCTTAGCCACAGCGTCCTGCCCGTCTGGGTGTTACGGACCATTGTGAGATGGGCTTCAAGCACCCTGTTGCTGAATGAAGTACTATCTCTTCTGCGTCTCGAGTCTAGTTATGCTGATCTCCGTCTCCTCCCTGCCCCTCATGACCTTGGATTTGTGACTGCTCTTCACATACACACACACACACACACACACACACACACACACTCACTCACTCAGAGAATATTGCCTAAAGGCTCTTTCCTTTAAACCATGCTGCCTCCTGCTTCGGGAGATCGGGGGTACTTCGGGGTCACTTACCTCCTCAGCATTCTCAGATACTGGTCCAACCACTTCTATACCCCTCTGATGACGGGGAGGTCACTGCTGGTTCCACTATTGCAAAGCCCTGGATGTTAGAAAGCATCTCTTCCTAGGGAGCCATAATCGTCCCCTGGAAAACCTTGCCCCAGATGAGCAGTTCAACCAACTGGTGTTTTTCTGTGTGGAGGAAGGGAAACTTTAGCTCTTGACCCTGAGAAGCCTTTGCTTGGACCCTGAAGTCCGTTCTTTTAGACCTTGGGCTGCGATTGCTCACTGTTCTCAAAGCTGGATCCTTTTGGGG
Source organism: Panthera uncia (assembly GCF_023721935.1). Taxonomy (NCBI): domain Eukaryota; kingdom Metazoa; phylum Chordata; class Mammalia; order Carnivora; family Felidae; genus Panthera; species Panthera uncia. The sequence continues at coordinate 38,382,945 of NC_064808.1, read as the reverse complement.
GAAGTTCCGGCTTCTGGTCTCCTTTCTTTCCCAGAGGGAGGTGACAATAGACTTTGTCCACCCTGACCCCACCCCCTCCCTCATCAGCCTGCCAGCACCTGAACCCTCCAGCCCACACCCTTTCTAGCCACACAGCTGCCAGCTGCTGAGGTCAGGCAGGCAAAGGGCTGATGGATGGGCCAGCAGGTGCAAGGAAAACCTCTCAGTGTTGAGTCTCTGGCAGCTGGCACAGGGCCCGGCTTTTATCTGCCTACTCTCCTGCCCACATTCCTGCCCCACCCAGCACCCATCCAGACAGGGCTGGGAGGGGACTTCCATAGGGACTGATGGGATAGCTGTGCCCTCAAGGCCAAGAGAAATCTCTGCTTCTTGGGATGGCTTCAGTCCTTCCTGTGCATGTGTCCATGGGAGTTTCCTGTGATAAGTTCTAGGGAAGACACCCCCCCCCCCCACTGTAAATCAGCGTGGTGCATTGGACAAAGCACAGGCGTGGGATTCCAGAGTCCCAGGATCTTTACTTTGCTATTCACTTGCTATGTGACCTTAGGCAAGTCACTTGCCCTGCTTGGGTGCTGATATTCCCATTCACAAAGGGCTTGCGTGAATTTCTGGAGAAGCCTTGAGGCCAGGTGACATCCAAGGCTCTTTCTGGTTCTGACTTTTCATTGCCAGAACCTGCTGACTTGAGATTTCCCCTGGGTGTCAAGTTCAAGTGGGAAGTGAAAGAATAGAGAAAAATAAGGTCACTTCATCTACCTCTGCCCTCCCTTCTTCCTGGGATAAGACTACTGGAATGTTACCAGCATACAGGGCTTGATTTGGGAGACATTGGAACACCCATCCACCTCTAAATAATCTTTTCCACCCTGTTAATTCAACAACGGCAGTCACTCTTTTGGGAACACGTGGTATCCAGAAGTCACCTGTCAGTATTTAAATATGGTATCTTGGAAGCGAGTTGAATAAACTCATTCCCACCCATTAATTCCCAACAGACTGAATTTGTTTCCTGTGAAGAAGATCCTTGAAGGAGCACATGGGTAGAATGAATTTTGATATGGGAGAGTCTATCAAGGGAAAGGAAGGAAGGAAGGAAGGAAGGAAGGAAGGAAGGAAGGAAGGAGGAAGGGAAGAAGGGAGGGAGGAAGGA
>NC_064808.1:38376155-38381785 GCF_023721935.1 Panthera uncia | reverse complement strand
AGGAAGGAAGGAGGAAGGGAAGAAGGGAGGGAGGAAGGAAGGAAGGATGGAAGGGAGGGAGGAAGGAAGGAAGGAGAAAGGGAAGGAGGGAGGGAGGGAGGGAGGGAGGAAGGAAGGAAGGAAGGAAGGAAGGATGAAAGGGAGGGAGGAAAAGGAAAAGAAATGGTGTCTGCAGGGCAGGGGATGGCTTCAAATGTTAAGGCACAGAGTGTCCAGGGGTGGGATGCTGTGGCATGGAGGTGCTCTGGCATAAACATGGCCTGGGTCCTGATTATGCCAACGATAGGCCCTGTGGCATTGCATTGTGCAGGGTGGGCCTGAGCCAGGCTGCAGGGCTGGGGAAAGGAACCTGCAAAATCTCCTTTACCACATGCCTCAACCTGACCCAGCTGTGGAAGCTTGGCACGGCCCACTTCTCTGAGTGGGGTGAGCTTTGCAGCCCTTCAGGAGTGGGGTACAGCAAAAGCATCTCCCCGAGTAGCCTTGCCCAAGAGGCACAAAATAACCTTCCTCTGATGTTTGCTCCAAGTAGCCTCTGGGGTGCAAGACCAACCAGGCAAAAGCGGGTGGCATCAGAATAGCTATGGGTGGAGTTGAGGGCGGCTGCCAAGGAGCAGGGAGGGTTTCCATGCGTCCACCTCTAATCTCCCCTGGGATCCTGTGCCTCTGACACCACTGGGTAATGGGTTTCTCCACTGTTCTCTCAATACTCAGGCCTTGGGTCTTTCAGGTTCTTCCATCTCGGTCGCCCTCCCCACCTTTCATCCTGCAAGACTCGGCTCAGACTCTTCTCTCTGAAGCCTCCTGTGAGTGAGTGAATGAAGGAATGAATGTGCATAGTCCCTCAGATCTAGAACCAGCCTCGATTTATCAAAGCACTTTCTGGGATCCTTGAGTCAGTGCTCTGCACCCCCAACGAGCTCCTGGAGGCCCCACAGGATGCCCAGGCAAAATGGCAATCAATTAGCTACAAACTGCAAAGTTTCTCCTGAACTTGAGTGGGTAATCAGGATTGGGGTGGATATCCACCCTACCCAGAGTGGGCCTGGGCTCAAAGACCAAAGGATAGGGCCTAAGCACATTACCTGGGCTAAGTCGCTTCCCCTTCTGGGTGCCTTTGTCTGGAAAATGCCTAGAGGGCAGGTATACTGCTCCTGGAGTCTGGATCCTGAAGCCGAGAGAGGCTGACTCAGTGGTTTTAAAATGCAAAGACTTGACACTGGCGAGGTCACCCAGAAGTGATGCTGAAAGGCATTCCTGTTTAAATTTTCTTCCTAAGGAAAAGAAACATCTTCACAAAATGGGAAACGGAGATAGTGCTTTGCTGTACGTAGCTTCTGACTTATTCCTAATGACCTCTGCCTTCTAGAGTTCACTCCCTCATATGGTCCCCTCCCCTAGTGACTTGTTTTTACAAAGTAGAATACAGCAGTGATGTAGGGATGTTGCACTCCTATCAGGTTACAAAAGACCGTGACCTCTGTCTTGCTGGATTCCCTCTATTGGTTTCTCAGCTTGCTCTTGATGAAGCAAACTGCCAGTTGGAAAGACCCAGGTGGCAAAACTGGGGGCAGCCTCTGGCCAACAACCAGTGAGAAACTAAGGCCCTTAGTCCAACTGTGTTCAGGGAACTGAATCATGCCAACAGCCGTGTGCGTGAACTTGGAAGTACATCCTTCCCCAGTTGACCTTTGACATGACTCTAACCCAGGTAGCACCTGGTTCGAAGCCTGTAAGAGACGCTGCAGTAGAGAATCCCGTTCAACTGTGCCTGGATTACTGACCTACAGAAATTACCGACCCACGGGGCGCCTGGGTGGCTCAGTCGGTTGGGCGGCCGACTTCGGCTCAGGTCATGATCTCGCGGTCCGTGAGTTCGAGCCCCGCGTCGGGCTCTGTGCTGACAGCTCAGAGCCTGGAGCCTGTTTCAGATTCTGTGTCTCCCTCTCTCTGACCCTTCCCCGTTCATGCTCTGTCTCTCTCTGTCTCAAAAATAAATAAGCGTTAAAAAAAAAAAAAAAAAGAAAAGAAATTACCGACCCACAAATAACATTTGTGTTTCAAGCCACAGAGTTTTGGGGTAATTTGTTACAGAATAGGTAACTTACACAGGCTCCTGGGGTTTGAGGGAGCCGTGGATAGAAGCCCTAAGAAATGGAGATACCCTCAAAATTGGGAAGTTCCTTCTCCAACTTCAGAGAAGGAAGGAGAACATCAGGTGCTGACACAGAATGATCTCAGACATGGCACTGGCCCTCCCCTGCCTCAGTTTCTCCATGTGTCAAAGAGGGGGTTGGGTTAGCGCGATGACCTTAATGAGTCACAACTTCAAGATTCCAGGGATCGCTGCCTTACTCCACCTTAGTAATTTTGCTTCCTGTATCAGTGGATTGAAAAGATGCAAACAACAAAAAACTACTCTAACTACAGTGATGCTTCAATCCACTTTATTAGTCCCAGTTTCACTTCTATACATTTGAGGGTTTCCCATCCCTTTTACTGATTCAACCTGTAGGCATTGCTGGGCAGGGAACGGCTATGGAGGGAAGACGTTCTCTTTGAGCACAACGAAGACGGGACTCAGGGGCACAAACGCGCAGGTGGCAAAGTGAAGTTTGGGAGTGGGGATGCTGGGGTCAGACAGCCTTGGGTTCGTTTCCCAGGTCTGCCCCTTCCCGGCCATGTGCCACCTCTTCATCTCTGAAGTGGGGATCGCAACACTCACCCCAGTGTTGTGATGAGAATTAAATTAGGCAATAGACAGATCTAGCAGCTGCCATTTATTGAGTGTTTGCTATGAGCAATTCTTTGGGGGCAAAACTCTTGGCATAGCATTTCAGACGCCAAACTTACAGAACTTCCAGTCTGGAGGGTGGCTCTGCCTGTTCTCATCCCTATGGGGGTAAAGCAAACAGCTTTCTCCCCTGGGATGCTTTGGATCACTTGGGCGGGCCACCCTCTCGAGGACATCGAGGTGTCTGCTCTCAGGAGTCGGTCACACAGTTGATGCTTTCCTGGGTCCAGAATCCTGCATCGCTTCTGCTCTCCCAGGGTCTGCTGCTCCCTGGGCAGAGTGGGTCATGTCCAGAAGGCTCCCCTGCCCAACAGAGGCGATGAGACTGTCTCAGCTGAGGAGAGGGTATCCCTGGGACTGCGTAGATCCAAGGCCCCCACCCCTTCCCCAGAGAGTTGTACCTTGGGGTGAAGCTCCACCTGCAAATCACCCAAACCCTAAAGCTCAACAATAGTGTCTTAAGCCCCTGTAGGGGGTGGGCAGGGAAGGAGGGTGTTCTATAGTCTGGAATCCTGGTGCCTTTCTCCCTCTGCTCTCACTTCTAATAATATGTTTCTTTGAAAAGAAAGCAAGACTCTGCATTATGACGTGAAAAGGCAGAGATTCTAGTTTTAAGCACAGTAGCGTTTAATTCTAGCTTCACGAGTCAAGGCTGTTTGAGTAGCTTTTAGCACTTTTCTGTATCTCAATCCTTCATTCGTGAATGACAGTCTAGCCCCAGCCTTGCAGGAGGACACTTTGAGAGGCAAAGCAGCCGCCTGGATGCCAGGAGTTAAAAACGAGATGCACAGAGTAGGTGGTCAGTACGCGATGGGAAATCACCTGAGCCTGATTCTCAACTTTGCCCTGGGAAATCAGAGATGACATGGGAACTATCTTGGGGAGTGTTGGGATATACTAGGTACTGGGTAAGTGTTAAGTATCATGGTTAAAATGTTTCTTATAAAGATAGCTTTCCTCCCCCAATTCATGCCCGACTTCTAGGCCCATGATTCTCCCACTGCCTCTTGAAAAGGATACTGCCATGAGACCTGCAGGGAGGCTGGAAAATACATTCATTTTTTTCTTCCACAGTTCCACCAGAACTCTAGTATTTTAGCTGGGTGCATATTCCCACTCTGGGAAACACTATCCTTCTCAGCTTCCTTTATAGCTAAATGTAGACATGTTACTAAGTCTGTTAAGTTATCTATCAGCAGGTATTTAAAGAGGTGGGCCACTCTCTTCTTTGTCACTTCCTCCATCCAGCTGCCTGGAACTTGGTTGTGATGGCTGTGGCTCTTGCAGCCATCTTGGACTATGAGGATCAATTCCATACCCTAAGGAGGGCAGAAGGTAAGGCAGACGGAGCCTGACTTCCTCATGTGCCACTATACAATGTCTATCTTCAGACTTCTTTATATAAGAATAAACCTCTGCCTCATTTACGCCAGTGCTGTTTTTACTTTCTCGGCTATATTTAGCACAACTCCACCTCAATGGATACAGATAGTAAAGCTCTCTTTTCCAAAAGGGTTAAAAACCTTGTCTTCCGGGAATTTATCCAAAGGGTATAATTAGATAATGCATAATGTCACGTGCAAAAAGATATTCAGTGTAATCATTTGTTTATGCACGAGAAGTGGATACAACCTACATTTCCACTAGTAATGGAGAGGTTAGCCGGAACGTGGTACATAACAGAGCAGTGGCTGGGAGTTAAGGACGTGGAATCTGGAGTTAGAGACCTGAGTCCGAATCTCCCCTTGGCCGCTTACCAGCTCTGTGACTGCAGCCACTTCTGCTTCACCTCTGTGTGTTGTTTCCTTATCTACGAAGCAGGCTGACGATGACAGTGTGGGTCTGTAATGTTGTCAGAAGGATAGAATAAAATAAGGTGTGCAGAGCACTTAGCGTAATGCCTAGCTCAGTGTAATTACTGTGAAAGCTAGCGATCCTTCTCTCCTCTCCCCTCTCCTCCCTCCTGTTCTTCCCCTCCCCCACTCTCCTTCTTCTCCAACGGGATAGTATCCTGCAACTAAAGGAAGCTTCATCCCTACCACTACGACTAACACAATAAAGATGATCAAAAGATACGCTAGTGGAAATTGGAGAGCCCATTGCACACGTACGTGTTCAGCATGACTCTAGAAGTTTGTATGTATCAGGAGGGAAACACAACCAGCAGCACTTATCTCGAAGATGTGGGTTTTAGTAATTCTACCTTGTCCTTTAAGCCTCTCTGTAATGTCTACATTATGGCGATGGACATGAAATATTGTCATAATTTATCATTACACATGACTTATTATTTCCCTTTCCTAAAATAAAAAAGCTAGGCATCCCTGAGCTATCCCCAGCCTTGGAGGAGCTGATTCTGTAGGGACCTGGTGAGTAGAAAGCCCCCAGGTGGCTGACTCAGCTCTCTCTGGCCAGATGGAGCCCTCATGGTGGGGCAGGCACAGGAGATGTGGGAGAGACCCTTCTCTAAGCAGAGTTACCAGGGAAAACTGCTACCTTTCCCTCTCCTGAGCATTTCCTCCCAGCCTCTTCTTTGACCTGGAGGACGGTCTCCTGCACCTAATGAATGCCAGCCAGAGAGTGAATTTCAGTTCTCTCTTCTCTATGATGAAGAAAAGTTATTTGCCTAAAAAAAAAAAACAAAAAACCATGCAGGGAAGAAGACATTAGCCCACTAGCCACATATGCTTAGCTAATGTGCTGTGTATTTTACAAATCCTCTTAGTAGAGAATTGTTTTATCTCCCCTCCGGCTGGGTCTGCCGCTGTGGTGCTGACGGATGCCGGCCTGGCCCCTGCACGCCCAGCAGAAAGCCTCTGGGACACAGCCCCCCCCC
>NC_064808.1:38348219-38376055 GCF_023721935.1 Panthera uncia | reverse complement strand
ACCGCCCTGCTCCAACCTCATTGAGCTGTCTTGTCTTCCGTTCCCCACGGCACTCCCCCCCCCCCCCGACCCCCCCCGGCAGCTGAGTCGCTGCCCCAGGTGCCGTGGTGTTTCAGTGCCTGGTTTGACTGCCCTGGGGAACGGAAGACAAGACAGCTCAATGAGGTTGGAGCAGGGCGGTGGAGGGGCCCAGCTGGGTCACTGAGGCAGGAGCACCCACCAACTGGGTGGGGTCTTCCTGTTGTAAGTGGTTATTCACTTAACTGTCCAAGGGACTCAGGCCAGGCTCCCTGGGATCTCTGAAGTCTCGGCTTGTAGGTGACACCGGCATGGCTTATAGGTTGGTATTCTTCCTAGGCTCCAAACCTTTCTTCTTTGAGCTACCATGTACTGGTACTTACCATACACTTAATAAATATGTGCTCTTTATAAGGCAATCTTGACACGTCATTTAACCCTCATACCTCCCTGTAAAGTTGTCCCCATTTTACAGATGAGGAAAGTTAAGTCTCCGAGAGATAATACCACACAGATCATTCGTAGCTGGGCCAGGGTTTGAACCCCGATGTGTCTGGTTGCAAAGCTTATGCTCTACATGTGGAAGTTCTCAGCCCAGGTCGCATATCAGAGTCGCCTGTGGAGCTTGTCTATTCTAGAGATAGTAGGACCCCACCCCGGGTTTCCTGAGTCACTGTTTCGCAGATGAGTCTGAAGTACAGCCTGGCTGAAGGTCACCGGAGGTCCTCAGAATCCTGAGTGCTTGCCCTGCGTGGCTCAGTCCACTGATTCTTATGGGAGCAGGGTTGTTAGGCCTAAGAGCCCATGGTGGCTGTGGCTGTGGCCGTGGAGCACCTGGCTGGTCTGGTCTTGGGGCCCTGCCATCCTCTTCCCTGTCCTCCTCACCCCATTCCCAGTTAGCCTCCTGCAGACCCCAGCTGGCCACTGGACTACTGTGGTACTGGGGCTCCTGATCAGGACCACTGCACCCGTCTCCCCCTCTGCCTCTGCTGGGCCTCGTCTCTGTCCCTTAGGGGAGAGTTGTGGGGACAGATCAGGGGCCACCTGGCGGGGAAACTTATGCCTACCCTCTAGGGCCCTGGTCTCCAGAGGACCCGGAGGTAACTCTGTGGCTGGACAGTTGGGAGGGGAACACGGATTAACTGCTCAGGTCACAGCGTGAACCCAGCTGTCTGCTCAGCCTGTGACAGCTGGGTTCCCTTATCTTCTTGGTTCTTTCCTTACCTCACCTTGGCTGTCTCCTTCGTTCATTCAGCAAGGGAGCACCAGGCTTTGCGTTAGGGCAGCCAGAGATGAGGCAGTGTCCAGATGCACGGACTCAACTGGGCATGACAGACCGTAACCAGACCACTGTGTGCTGTGTGCTGTGTTCTCTGCTAGGAGAAATGGAAGCAAACTCGGCTACGAGCTCGGCTGGAGGATCCACTTCTAAGACGATTCAGTCGCATGCCCGGCATGTTGGGGCTGATGGTTGGAGAAGGTCCTTGTCTGGTGGACCTCTCCAGAGGGCTGCTTGAGTGTCCTGACACCATGGCAGTTGACTTCTTCCAAAGCAAGTGATTCGAGAAGGAACAAGGCATGTTCCCCAACATGTTTTAGGATCTAGCCTTAGAAGTCACAGGACATCAGAGCTGGAGTGTCCTATTCGTTACACAGGTCAGTCCTGTTCACTGTGGGAGAAGACTGTACACAGGCATGATTACCAGGAGGCAAGGATCACTGGGGGCCATCTGGGAGACTGGCTGTCAAAACAGGCACCTAAGAGAAATCTGTTTTTAAAATGACATGAGGTGCACCTGGGTGGCTCAGTTGGTTAAGCATCTGACTCTTGATCTTGGCTCAGGTCATGATCTCACAGGTGTGAGATCAAGTCCTGTGTTGGGCTTCATGCTGAGCATGGAGCCTGCTTAAGATTCTTTCTCTCCCTCTCCCTCTGTCTCTTCCTGTTCTCTCTCTCTCTCTCTCTCTCTCTCTCTCTCTCTCTCTCAAAAATGAAGTGAGAATTATTCCAGGAAATTTTTGGTAAGTCATCACTAAAAAATCCATTCCGCTTGACTGTTACTGCTTAAGGCCAGGTTGGCTCCTAGTGACAAAACAGGGGGTACAGGCTTTGAGTTCATCCAAACCTAGGGTTAATTCGGAATTTCACTTGTTGTGCTTGGACACATTACTTAATCATTCTGTGCCTTAGATTCCTCACCTATAAAGTGGAGAGCGATGACAGCCACCTTCTAGATTGCTCATAGGACTCACGGTGAACAGTAGCCATCCCAGCGTGCAGAGTTACAGAGTTGAATCCTGGTGCTACCAGGTATTGGCTATTTGACTTTGAGAAAGTTTCTTTACTTCTCTTTGCCTCTCCACTTCTATCAAATGGCAATAGTCACAGTCTCTGCTTCATGGGGTTGTCACGAAGATTGAACGAGCATTTTTTAAATGAAATTTATTGTCAAATCGGTTTCCATACAACACCCAGTGCTCCTCCCAGCAGGTGCCCTCCTCGATGCCCAGCACCCTGAACGAGCATTTTTATAAAGTGCTTACTTAGCACTGTGTCTGGCACATCCTAAGTGCTATGTGGATATATGGGAAATAAAATAGTCTTAGTATGTAGTAGGCGTTCAATAATGGGTAACTCTCTTCCCTCCATCCAGGCTTTTGCCCCATGACAGAGACTGAAGGTACCAGAACGTACTGGGGGAAAAAACGTTCATTCCCCTGGTTGAGAGGGCACTTTTAGAATGTGGGGTGGGAGCCTCCCTGGAGTGGTATAATGTGTTTGCTGTTGCTTGGCTTTTCACTGCCTCGGATTTCCCAGGCTCCCTTCCTATTTTAGAATTTTCTCCTTGCTTTTCCGTGGTTATGCAAACAGCTGCAGCCCCAGGCCCCAGGATCCGCATGGCTCCGGGAGTTCAGGAGTCATTAATCACAGAGTGGGAGTGAATGAATTTTGCTAACCAGGGGGTGAGCCCACCACCTGAACTTGTGACCTGAAAGCCACAGAGAGAAAATGCAGTTCCCTTTCAGAATGTCTTGCTCCTAAACATCAGCTGGCAGAAGGTCCCCCAGGAGTCCCTTTCTGCTCAAATGTTGAGGTGGGGGTTGCCAGGTTTGGAGCGGCAAGCAACAAAAAGGAGCTTGGAACAGCCAACTCTAAGAATGGTCATGAACATCCGTGGCTTGCTTATTCTCACCCAGATACTATTAGAGCTCATCCTGGGATCATTTTATCTTTGTCCTAATTTTACAGATAAGGAAACTGAGGCACTAAGAAGTTAAGTAACTTGCATAAGAACACGCACTTGGGAAGTTATAGAGCCAGGATTCAAACACAGGCAGCGTGACTCCAGAGCTCAGGCTCCGGGCTCTATATGCTGCCCTAGTGGTTCCAGTCTCTCTGGGCCGTCCCCATGCACTATATGGCTCCTTTGGAGAAGAGGACAACAGACCCAGGCAGCTCCCTGATTCTTATTTGCCACAGACCCGCTGGGGGCTGTGATTAAATCATTGCACTTCCCTCTGCCTCAGTTTCCCCAGCTGCAAAACCAGATCCCCCAGAGTCCTCCCAACTCCCAGTGAGAAGGGCACAGGCTTTAGGAAATTGGCAGACTTAGCTTTGAACCCTGGCTTCTTTGGCCAGGTCCCCTAAGTAGAGGCTCCCCTCTCTGAGCCTCAGTGTCCTTTTCTATACACAGAGGATGGTTAAGCCAACTCTGGAGGCGTGCAGTTAGAACTGAATGAGAAAATATATACATCATGTTGATCTCCAGAAGGTGCTCAGTAAATGTTTTCTTCCTGTTCCCACCCAACCCTGTAAATATTGTGGAACTTGACTTTTAAAAAATCCACACCCATTTATTTATTCCGCAAACATTCACTCCTACCTGTTTATCCCCAGATTTATGCTGTTACATTCATTCATCTATCCATCTGCCTGTCCGTCCTCCTCCTATCCATCCGTTCACTCATCCACACATTCATTCCCTGAAATATTGATTGAACGCTGACTGTCTGCTGGGTTCCAAAGATGGGAAAACTAAGATCCTTGCTCTCAAGTAGCTCACAATCTGGGTTCAGCATATGGTGTCGAGTCTCATGTCACAACCAGACGTACAAAGCCTCGTTCAGTCAAGTTTAATTCACTAAGTTGACAACTCTGTTATTAAAGTAGCTTTTCCCCGAGGTTTTTTCTCACTTAGTAGCGAGGTACTATGGTTAAACCATTAGTTTAACCTCTCATCATGTTCAAATCTGTGTTGTTGAAGTAAATCCACAGTCAACATTTGTCTATAGCCCATTCATTTTATTTGAACCATATGGCCCAGACAACCTGCTCAGACTACCTCTGGGCTGTCACGTAGATTTCTTAGAGAGCAGAGCCAAACCCTAGGCAGGCACAGCTGCCTTTGGTACCTGGGTAACGTGATTTCTCCAGGAGTGCTCACCTCATCTAATTGGTGTAAGTGGTGAGCAATTAATGACTTGGAACCTCTTTGAAGGCACTGTAAATAAAAGGCCGGGCACCTAAGATTGAAGTGAACCAGAGGTTGCCGTAACGATGATGAATTGTTTCTCCTAGAAGGTGTCTGTTGTTGCATTTTTTTTTAAAGGAGCTAGTTAGCATCTCTCAACCATGATGACACCACACCAGGGTAAAGGTGGGAGAAGGTAGGGATTCTCTTTGCAGTTGGTGATGTCTGATAGATGCTGGAAGGGGGAAGTGTCATGAATCATTTCTCAGGAGATGTGGACAGTGCCGGGCACTTAAGTGTCTCTTAAACCAATGAAAGAACGTTTTTCAGAGTGGAGTAGAGTGAATCTGGGTTTTGGAATGAGATCGATGTAGCTCAGTATCTTGAACTTGAACATCTACACAGCTCCACCTTGCTCAGCTTTGATTTCCCTACCTCTTAAATAGAGATGAGTATAGAGATCATCTTTCAGAGCCACCATACAGTCAGTCAATGAGGTAACATAGTGTTTGCAGCTATGTCCCCAGTGACTGACCTGGGCCTGGCATGTTGTAGGAGTGCATCAAATGCTGTTCTTTTGCTCCTTGAGCACTCATATTAGGCATTCCATTAGAAAAAAGGCTCCCTCCCTAAGAGGTTTTGTTAATCTCCATATCCCCTAGATGAGTTTCCGATTTACAGTAGGCGCCTAATAAATCTCAAATAAAGATGACCCAGTTTTCTTTGCTTTCCTTCTCTGTGGTAGATTAACTATAATGGCCCCAATTCTTCATACGCACATGCACACACACACACACACACACACACACACACACACACCATTCTATCCATGCCCTTAGCCATGTGTCCGCACTTCCTTGCACTAAAGAACCATTTACTTGGCTCTAAGGCTCAACCCGTGACATGTTTCGGCCAATGGGATGTTACCTGTGACACATACAGAGGTTTGAAAAGACATTGGCACATCTCTGCTTCTGCTCTTGCTTAATTCTGTTGCCATGAGAAGATGCTCAAGCTGTCCTGGTAGATGGTGAGAAGCACACAGACAAGAGTTTGGTCACCCAACAGCCATCTGGCCACCAGTCATGAGAGTGAACTGAGTCGCGGCCAGCACTTCCCAGACAAGCCCAGCCTAAACCACAGACCCACAGGCTCGTGAACGAAATTAATGTTTATTGTTTTCAGCAACGGATTTTTCAGCTATCTTGTTACATAGCATTACTGTGGCAATAAATAGCTGATACGGCCCTCCCCAGTTAGTATCTGGGATGGATCTTAAACAGCGGCCGGGCGAAATGATGAAGCACTTGCTGTCATTTTTTTTTAAATTGTGCCTGGGAAAATATTTGGTCAGGAGGAGGCTGGCATTAATTGCTTAAATGATTTTTAAGCCTTATGAATTGGAAAGTCCCAGCCATCCCAGTTGGGCTGTTTCTCGCATGGAGTGTGGTCAGCTGGAATAATAACATTAATGATATTAAAATCTTACCTCCACAATGCACTTTAAGACTCACAAAACCTTCCCTACTTCTGATAGATGAGGTGACTCAGGCAGGGTCACACAGCTAATGAATGGTGGAGAACTCTTAATACAAGGTATATTCATTTTCTATGGTGGCTGTAGCAAACTATACCACAACTATAGTGACTTAAAACAACACAAATTTATGATCTTACTGTTCTTTAGGTTAGAAGTCTGACAGGGTCTCAAAATTGCGGTGTCAGGAGGACTGCGATTTTTTTTCTGGAGAATCTAGGAATAAATCTGTTCCCTTGATTTTTCCAGCTTCTAGAGACTACCCATGTCTCTTGGTCTGTGGCCGCTCTCCTCCGTCTTCAAAGCCAGCAATGTTGCGTCCCTCTGAACATTCATTTATAGTCATAGCTCTCTGACTGTAGTCTGGAAGTTTCTTCCACTTTTAAGGATTCGCATGACTAGGCTGGGTTCACCTGGATAATCCAGCATTCTCTCCCTATGTCAAGGTCCTTCACCTTAATTACATTTGCAAAGCCCCATCTGTATGTAAAGTGATATATTCACAGGTTCCAGCGGCTACGATGCGGACATCTTTGCAGGATGTGCCATACAAAGGGTCATTTCCAGTGACTTAACTCATCAGGCTTTGGCAGGTTATTGACCACCCCCCCCCACCTTTCTCCTGCTTCTTTTTCTTCTTCTTCTTTTTTTTTTTTCCTGGACAACTATAGTTCTATAGCTCCACTGGTTATGAAATCAACGTTTGGCCAAGCAGAGAGAAATGCTAAACACTTTCCCCAAAATAGATCTTGAGGCAGAGTTGCATTTGAGTACTTTGAGTCCAAGGTATTTTAGATTCCTATAAAATCACTTATCGTTAGCTACAGACACCTTTCTGATTAAAATGGTCCAGAGGGTGTGTTCCTTCAGCATTTACTGCTTACTCATCTCTGTTGGTGCAAAGAGACCAGATCCTGTAGGAGAAACGGATGTGTTTTATGGCGGGGTAGCAGCAGCAGAAATTACTTCATGCAAATGAAGCTTGGCAGTGTGACTTCATGAATAAGAAATGAACCAGTGCCTCCTCTCCCCACAGGCAATATTGCGCACTGGGAAATTAATTGTGGCATTCATTGGGTGGCCCCGGCTTCCCTGTCAGGGTTTCAGGCAGACACAAAGATGCTTCCCTTCACCCAACTGGATGTAAAACATCTATGTCCTTTACAGCTTTGCTCCATATTGTAAGTGAACAATGGGCGGGTCTCAAGTCTAAAAGCTTCTAAAGACTGTTAAGGACTTGAGAGCTCGGGGTGGAAGTCAATGTGGCACTGAGCCACACACAGTGGCCATGAGTTCAGATCACCTCTGAGTTGACCTAAGACGGCCTGGCTCTTTCGAATGACGGTCTCCTTAGTGGTTAGGCGCATGGTCCCAGGAGCCAAAGTAACTGCGTTCAAATCCCTGCTTTGTGCCTCTCTAGCTACGTGGCCTTTGGCAAGACACTTTATCATTCTGTGCCTCAGTTTCCCTATCTACCGATTAGACCTTATAATAACATTTACCTCGTAGGGTTGTTGTGAGGGTCAAATAAGTAAATGGGAAGAAAGCACTTAGAACAAAGCCAAAGAAGTCTACTGACACCAGGCCGTGGAAGTGCCAGATAATGTTACTTCAGCTAAAATTGAAATGAATGGTTGGTGATCTTTGCTGCTGATGGTCTAGATGTTCACAGTGTCATCAAGATCAAATAGAAAAACAAGACTAAGAATGAGAAGTCTTGGGTTCCAGCCCCACCTGTTGGTCCCCAAATGTCTGGGTAATTCATTTACCTTACTCAGTCTCTGTCTTCTCATCTGCTGGATGAGGTAATAATTGTTCCAGTTATATGTCACCACGTAACAAATCACCTCCAAAGTCAGTGACTTAAAATAACAACCATTTTGTTATAATTTATAATTTTGTGGGTTAGGAACTCGGGCAGGGCTCAGCTGAGTGATTCTTCTGCTCCATATGGCATCGTGTGGAGTAAGGTCACTTGTGGAATTCAACCAGCGATGAGTTGACCTGGAGGGTAGAAGATGGTTTCACCCAACGTACGGGGCCTTGGCTGGAGAGATGCCTCGAAGGCTGGGCTCAGGTGGAACTCTGAGCTGGAGCACCTACATCGGGCTGCATCAGCATGGTGGCCTGAGGGTTTGAAGTCCGATGCTCCCAGAGACAGTGTTCCAAATGACAGAGGATGGGAACTGCCAGCTTCATAAGGCCTGGCTTTGGGAACCGGCACAGTGTCACTTCTGCCATATTCTATCAGAGTGGAAATAGAGCCCACTCAGATTCAAGGGGATGGGACTTAGACTTAGCCTCTGGATGGGCAGTGTGTGAAAGAATTTTCCATCTTCAATCTTCGAGATGATTCTGGCCTTATGATCATGGCGTGTGGACACCAAGTACTGTGCTAACATGGTGCATGTGAAAGGGAGCTATATGTTGTTTTTCGAAGGTCTCTCCTTGGCTCATGATGGTGACGTACACAGAAGAGCTTCAAGGCTTTGATCCCACGGTGTTACAGAAATCTGGAACTTCCAACATGTCAAAGACTCCAAGCCTGTTGGAGGAGGCAAAGTAAATGTCATAGCTATGTAAAACTTGAATGTGCTGCCTTTGTGAGGAAGTGAGCGTCCTGTCACTGAAGGTATTAGGCCCAAGCTAAATGACCACTTCTTGAGGATTTTCAAAGTGGTCCGGTGTGAACGGTGAAGCTATATGACATGTGAGGTAGACTTCGGGGATGAGAGTTTATGAATCTTCAGTTTCTGGGGGAAGCCTCTGGGTCTTGTTCTCTCAGTCTAGAGTACTAGGATGAAGACAGTTCAGAGCGACTCACAGGGCTTTGTGACTACACCCAATGGGTCCCGGGGCCAGAAGCAAAACCTGCCTCTGCAGATAGTCCCCACCACCGACTTGGGAGACAGGGAAAGGGAGTCAGCATTTTGAGCAGATATTGGGGGATGGCGAGCAGGCTGTGCTATGCATGTTATATGCATGATCTCGTTAGATCCTCACGCTTACCTTGAAAGATGGTGGTGTTCTCCTGATTTCTTAGATCTGGAAACTGAGGCACAGAGAGGTTAAACTCCTTGCCATGGAGTTCAGGACTCATCCCCAGGCCTGTAGTCCTCCCAAACCCAGCCTCTTCCCACTTCTACATTCCACTCCCGTCAGTGGGAATACACTGTGCTCACTGGGCTTCCTTTGGTGGCCCATGACAGAGACGCCATTTGGATGGCATTGGGTAACAGGGGGCGTTTAATGGAAGGTAGTAGATAAGTACCTAGACCAAGTAAACCCCAAGGAGGGTAAAAGAGCAGCTGAGCTTAAGGAACTCAGGAGCCATGCCTGTGACAGCCAGTAAGTCTCTTTCAGTAGCTCCTGCCTTGGTTTCTCTCGGCGTGTCAGCAGAATTCTTCTTTCGTGCCACAGGCTGACCTTATTTAGGTGGCAGACAGCATGGCCACTAACCACTCACGAGATTTCTTACATCCAGCTGTAGATCCTGTGGGTGTTTGTTTCAGAGAGAGAGTGTGTAAAGGAAAACAGACTGAGTCACTTAATCCCCGCTTTTAAAAAATCCCAAGGAAGGGAGGAATTCATTGGTTCAGCTTGGGTCAGGTGTCCCCAGTGGACAGATTAACCATGGCTTAGGGTGGGTGGGAGGGTCCCCGTAAGACTAGGATGGAATGGGCAGGCCGGGAGAAGAAGGAAGACTAGCGCTGGTCAGCAAGGCTGGAAATGACCACTGTATCTTTTAGATGGGGGTCATTCCTACAGCTCATGGCAGGACCAAAGAGCCATAAATCACACCTCACTTCCAAGTTCAGCCTGTAGGAAGCTCCACCTTCCATACTGAGAAGGCAGTCTGCCTAGATGTGTCTTAGACCAGCTTCTCTAGGATACAGAGCCTGAAGCAAAGATAAAGATTTGGATGCTTCATTTGGGGGCTGCCAACCCAGGCCACGAAGGTGAGACAAAAGGGAAATGAGGTGAGAGGATGCGAAACAACGCTGTGGTGCCTTACCTTGATGGCTGTTGTCTCACAAAGAGCCGTGGAGAAACACCCAGGTCACCACACAAGATCTCTTGGCTTGGCGCATGGGGATTCTGTGAACGGGCAGCAAGAGGAGACTGTCATGAAATAGTCCATGGAGAGAGGAAGAGAAGGGGAGGATGTGGCCAGCATGCCCCAGTGGGAGTTCACTCTTCTTTTTTTTTTCTTTTTTTTTTAAATTTTTTTTTTTTTCAACGTTTATTGATTTTTTTGGGACAGAGAGAGACAGAGCATGAACGGGGGAGGGACAGAGAGAGGGAGACACAGAATCGGAAACAGGCTCCAGGCTCTGAGCCATCAGCCCAGAGCCTGACGCGGGGCTCGAACTCACGGACCATGAGATCGTGACCTGGCTGAAGTCGGACACTTAACCGACTGCGCCACCCAGGCGCCCCGGGAGTTCACTCTTCTTAATGACTGTGTCCCCCAGTGCCATCAGCAGCCTCTGGGGTGTCAGTTCTCACACCAGGCTGCATAGTATTTCATCCAAGTCGAGAAGAGGTCAGAGGAGCCAGGACCTCTGGGCAGGTGGCTGGGAAGGGCCCCCACTCCTAAGACTTATAAGAGGTTTGACAGAATCACCTGGGCCCAAGTGAGGCACAGCAGCAGCCAAGGGAGAGTGAGCAGCCTTGAGAAGGCCTTTGGGACTGTTCATAAGATTTATGTCCCAAGGACTTTGGGAAGTGACTGGATTTCTCTGAGCCTCAGTGTCCTCAACTGTAAAATGGATTTGATAGTACCCACCCATCTTCCAGATCAGAAATCGTATCAGTTCCAGTTGAGTGTGGTGCCCAGCACCTAGCCAGCACGAAGCACAGAGCGACTATTATTTGTAGGGTTATGAGTGGCTCCACTCTGGTGACGTTAGCATGGCTGCATTCCCTGGGGGAAAACCATTGAGTTTTGATAAAAACTCTTGAGCTATGGGAATGCAAGCTGGTGCAGCCACTCTGGAAAACAGTGTGGAGGCTCCTCAAAAAACTAAAAATAGAACTACCCTACGACCCAGCAATTGCACTACTAGGCATTTAGCCACAGGATACAGGTGTGCTGTTTCGAAGGGACATATGCACCCCCATGTTTATAGCAGCACTATCAACAATAGCCTAAGTATGGAAAGAGCCCAAATGTCCATCGATGGATGAATGGATAAAGAAGATGTGGGATATATATATAATGGAGTATTACTCGGCAGTCAAAAAGAATGAAATCTTGCCATTTGCAGCTACGTGGATGGAACTGGAGAGTATTATGCTAAGTGAAATTAGTCAGAGAAAGGCAAAAATCATATGACTTCACTCATATGGGGACTTTAAGAGACAAAACAGATGAACATAAAGGAAGGGAAACAAAAATAATATAAAAACAGGGAGGGGGACGAAACAGAAGAGACTCATAAATATGGAGAACAAACAGAGGGTTATGGGAGGGATTAAGGAGGGGGGGTGGGCTAAATGGGTAAGGGGCACTAAGGAATCTACTCCTGGAATCATTGTTGCACTACATGCTAACTAATTTGGATGTAAATTTAAAAAAAAAAAAACCAAAACAAACAAACAATAAAATTAAAAAAATAAAAATACATAAAAAAAAAACCTCTTGAGCTAGAATATTGGGTGGATTCACAGATCTGAGAGAGAGACGAAAAGAGGAGGAAAATGCCATCCAGAAAAGAACCGCATAAAGTACCTGTCCATTGCTCACTCCTCACATTGCGTATTTTGTGGGGATCACTGCAAAATGGACACGCGCGGCCCCTCGTTTAAAAATTATTAAGAATTTGAAGTTGGCAGAAGCAGAGCACTAAACCAAGCATGGACCCTTCTGAACGCAGAGCCCTATGCGACTATATAGGTCACACGCCCACGACACCGTCCCCATCCCCACAGTTACACATTGTCACCGTGAAGCATATGCTGCTGTGGGCCAGAACTTGGCAATGATCCCTTTTCCCTAGCAACGTCTCTCCCTGCCTGTGCCCGCTTGATGGGGTCTTGGAAGCATCCTAGAAGGGGGAGAGATTTGGAGCGGATTGAAAATGCCTCGACCTGAGCCCTGATGGTGTCATCAGCGAGTCAATGTATAATGTAGCGTTTAAGGGCAAATATAGAACATATACGTATATATAGATTTTTTCTGTTGATGCGATTCTATGTACTCACAGGAGTGTTGCCATGGTGATTGGCAGGGCCAGCTGTTGTTTCGTTTCCCCCAAAGAATTGTATGGTAATGATGGCCCCCTGGAGAGTTCCCCTGGGGCAAGGAATGATATTAAAAATCTGCAAATCAATGAACAGGTAGTGCATAGAACCTCATTCTCATTAGTTGTAATTAACAGGATTTTACAGCACATTGATGAGAAGTGGCCAACTTGGGATAGAAATGTAGAGAGTGGACTGCTTTTAGAGCCTGAGTGTGAATCTTTATTGTCACTTAATAGCTGTGTCACTGAATTCCTCTGAGCCTCAGTTTCCTCATTTAGAAAATTGGGATCATTGTGCCAAACTGTGGGGGCATTCAAATTAAGGTATGTGAAACACTTAGCTCAGTTTCCGGAATATTGTAGACATGTGTTACATGGTTGTTCTGATGGTGATATTAATGATAATAATTAATAATAATAATGCAACTTCCATTTATCGAGGAATCCCACCCATTGTCCTAATGTTTACCTACATTGTTTCATTTAATTTTTATAAGCAACCCTATCAGGTGAGTAAATTGTCATCTTCATTTTATAGATGAGGACACAGAAAGGTTAAGAGACTTGCCTGAGGTTACATAGCTAGTAAATGACAATGTCAGGATTCAGACCTCTGAGGTCTAACTATAGAACCCAAGCTCTTAAGTGCTATATACAGTGTCCCTGGGATAAGGATTAATAAAGACATGAAACCCGAAAAATACTGGGAGCCATGCGGTCTTCTAGATTTCAAGTTGGTTCTGGAAGATGGGTCCTTGATGAAATAGGAACACATTTCTTTCTGTAGCAAAGGCAGTGGTGAGGCAAGATTGGGGCAGGGGGTGTTTGAATAAGGGTCTACCGGTGGGGACTGCTCTGTGGACCAGCCTTGCTCAGTCTCAGGGGTTCAGAGATCTCTTCCTAGGACTGTCTCACCCATTCTTCTGGAGCTGTAGCAGCTCCTACCCTGGTCTGAATTATGGGTCAGATCAGTGGGTTGACTCACTGACTACCCCCTCCAACGGACCTTCCTCCCCAGGGCTCTGGGGCTGATGATCTTCATCTTCCTCTGAGCGAAACAAAAACAAATAAGTATTCAAGCACAAAACCAGACTTCTCTCTAGTCCGATCTGGTTCCTCAAATCTGGCAGGTAACTCCTCTCCCCAAGGCCTCTGCACTCGTCGCTCTCACTTTCTGAGCTGCTCGCTCCAGCCCTCACCCCTAGTCCCACTCGTTGTTGGACAGATACCTGATCATCCTTCATATCTGAGGGAAATATTTCTTCCTCGGGGAAGCCTTCCCTGACTACCCCCGATCCCAGGCTATGCTAAGTCCTCCTGTTATACGCTCTTACAGCCACCTGTCTGCCTTTTGTATCATTTATGAAAACTTTAATTAACTATGAGAGTAATGATTTGATTAAGATCTGTCTCTCTTAGTAAATCTCTTATTACTCTTGTATCCCTTAATGCTTATAACAATGACTGACTCTGAATTTGCTGAATAAATAGATGAACGGATATAACTTCCAAAGTCCTCCCATCTGCACTGGGGGGAAAGCTTGTGCCTCGCAAGGGGAAAACATCATAGCTTTTCCGGCTTCCTCAATATTTGGCGGGATGGCTGTGGTCCTACTAAGTGTTCAAGAGAACACAAAACAGAGTCATTACATAGCAGGTCAGCATGGGAAGGAAGAGAAGAAAGTAAAATTACTAAGCATGTATTACAGTTAGAATTTAGTCCTCAAAACCCCTGAAATACAGGGGAAATGATTTGCATTTGACAAATGAGGAAACAAAAAAAGAACAGAGCATTAATTAGGGCAAATTAGTCCATACTCTGCACTCCAGTGCTCTGTCCTGTAAAATGAGGATAGAGATAGGTGGCTGGGACAACCCTTGAGATCCCTTTCAACCTGGGGGTGCCTGAATGGCTCAGTCGGTTAATTGTCCGACTCTTGATTTCAGCTCAGGTCATGATCTCATGGTTCGTGGATTCAAGCCCCCCATCTGACTTTC
Organism: Panthera uncia; assembly: GCF_023721935.1. Taxonomy (NCBI): domain Eukaryota; kingdom Metazoa; phylum Chordata; class Mammalia; order Carnivora; family Felidae; genus Panthera; species Panthera uncia. The sequence goes on along the minus strand of NC_064808.1, from coordinate 38,361,782 downwards.
CACTGACAGTGTGGAACCTGCTTGGGATCCTCTTCCTCCCTCTCTCTCTCTGTCTGTCTCTCTCTCTCTGCTCCTCCCCTGCTCATACATTCTCTCTCTCTCTCTCTCCAAAACTTAAAAAAAGATCCCTTTCAACTTGGTCCTTCTGACTGAAGTTTAGCCTCCTGATGTCCATCTGTGTATGTGTGTGTGTCTGTAAGTACACAAAATCATCTGGAACAGGAACGTTGTCGTTAGCACGAGTGCAGGGGCTGCAAATTCTCAGAGGAGCACCCAGCCTTAGATAATTACATCCCAAAGTTTGGACAGGAGTGTCCATGTCCTGTGCACCCTGGGGAGGCTGGAATATCTTGTTCAGCTCTTATACTATGCCATAGGAAGGATTATAAAGGGATTAGATGCAAATGCATTTAAGATTTGGCTGAATCAGGCTTGTATTTCCAGCACTGATAGTGGGATATTTATTCAACCCAGGATCATAGGATGCTTCTCTTAGCTTTTTCCTGCTGAGCTGTGATAAATGATAATGCAATCAGCAGAAGCAAGATGGGAAGGTAATCAGTTGTCCCACCTTCTTTTTGCTGGTTCTTTGCATTTCACCAATGTTTACCCCCTTAAGCCACTGATTTGCCATGCCTAGAACTCTAAGGAAGAAATGGAATTTTATGCTGGAGGCTGATCAGTTGAACCCTTGATATTTGCTGGAATTGCTTTCATCTTGCCCAAAACATTCAGCCGGAAAGGTTATGAGCTGGATCTTGCAGGGACCCATCCCAAAGGATGGGTCTGGGTCTCTCCTCCTTCCCCAGGGTATTAAAGAACAATCTGGTGGTTTTAGTTCCTTGACTTTTGTAGGCGCAGACAGACTGTCCAATGAGACTGGAAAGCCAGAGGCCATTTTACAAGTTGGGGATATGCCAGAAGGACACTTGCAATGGAAAACAGGGACCAGAGAAGGTATTCAGGGAGAGGAAGATATCCAGTGAAAGGAAGATACAGTGAGAGGAAGAAATCCAGGGATTGGGGTTGGTCCATGAGGAAATGAGGAAAAACCCTTTTAGGAAGTAATACTAACCAATCCACCTACAGCTCTGTGTGCCAGGCACTGCTCTAAGCACATTATGTGCATGAACCCACCGAACCCCGCAGTTACCCTATGAGTTTGGTACCATTTGTGTCTAATTTAAACATGAGGAAACTGAGGCATAAAGAGGTAGGAGCCAGTGCTCTTCACAGATTGGCTAGCCTTGCCCTCTGATAATGGCAGTGATAATTACAACCACGATGATATTAGTTAGCAGTGGTGGCTACAATTCACTACTGACCAGTAGCCCAGCTTTGGGCTAAGTCCTATCTCAGGTGATCCGAGCACACACCTCAGGAGGTTGTACCTATTTTTATCCCAAATCGTGCAGGGGAGGAAGAAGGTGGGAGGTGGTCAATTGGGCTTCCAGAGGTGACAGAACAGCACCAGCCATTAGGCCCAGGACCATCTTGGTCCAACCCGTTTTTCGTCACTGCACAGCACCTTTTGCATTGAACCCTGCCCAGTGAGGACGATCCTGTCATTTTCTCACCAAAGAGCACCGAGAAGTGGGCAGCTCTTCTCTTCCTGGCTTGTCAGGGTAGCATCTCTTGAGTTTTCTTTGGCAACTGTGTCCTAGGCACATGGAGAAAAGAATATGAAGAATAAAGGTGGGGGGTGCCTGGGTGGCTCGGTCAGTTAAGCATCTGACTTCGGCTCAGGTCATGATCTCATGGTTCGTGGGTTCGAGCCCCGTGTCGGGCTCTGAGTGTGCCGATAGCTCAGAGCCTGGAGCCTGCTTTAGATTCTGTGTCTCCCTCTCTCTCTGCCCCTCCCCTCCTCATGATCTCTCTCTCTCTCTCTCTCTCTCTCTCTCTCTCTCAAAAATAAATAATGAACATTAAAAAAGTGTTTTAGAAGAAGAGTAAAGGTGGGTGCTGGGGCAGAGGACTTGGAATTATCAGGGTAGGAAGACCAGCTCTTTATTTTTCTTTATAAACTCAAAAAAAGCTGGGATTGGGCTCTATTTATTTGCATGTGATGTGCTTTATCATGTACAATGTGTGTGTTCACACGCCCCATCTTGGTGGGTCCTCGCCGCAAGGCTCTGGGACACTTGTTTATTAATCTTGGTTTGTGGCCAAGGGACAGGTCCAGGAGGCTTGGTCAGGGTCTCACACCAGGAAATGGCAAAGCCTGTCCCTCTGCCCATATTTCCTGAGGCTGAGTCTGTGGGTCTTGTCAGGCTGTGGCCCCAGGATGCTTGAACTGGGTCCCAGGGTGGGGCTTAAAAAGTGAGGAAGGTCTGATTTCACTGACACGAAATATCCAGAACAGGCAAATGTAGAAATAGAAAGTCGATTCATGGTTGCCCAGAGTTGGGGAAGAATGGGGGGAAAGGAGTGACTGCTTGTGGATGTGGGGGGTTTTTTTTGGGCGGGCGTAAAAATGTTCTAAAATTGATTATGGTGATGGTTGCCCAACTCTGAACGTATTAAAAACAACTTAGTTGTGCACTTTAATTGGATGAATTGTGTGAGCAAGATGTATCAATAGAGCTGCTATTATCTAAACAAACTTGAGGAAGGCATTTGGGGGTGAGGAAAAGCAAAGGGAAGTGCGTGAGAAGTGCCGGGCTGGGGGCGGGAGCTTGTTCCAGCAGCCTTTCTGGTCCATAAAACTTCTGCAAAGCAGAGGCTGCTGACTTCTCATCAAACAACTGCTATTTCTCTGCCAGTCTCCGTCACCCTTCTGTTTGGGCCTGGGAGGTGATGCTGGAGGGGATCTCTGCCCTCATCACCCAGGCATCAGTGCCCTGAGGACCACCCCATAGGGCCTCTGCCTTTGCTGGGGCCCTGGAGAGCCCAGCAGCCTCGTCCTGGCCTCAGGCCTTGCCATCTGGCCCAGCCTTTCCCTTCTGACCCCGGGCACTTTGCACATCCAACCCAGACTGAAAAACAAAGTCCTATCCAAAAACTGCATTTGCCAAATAGGAGTGGATGTAGCCAGTAACAACACATTCTGGTGTCTAATGGCCAGAATTCTGCACGCTGTCCTCTGGGGTCCCTGCCTAATGCCTTTTGTACCCCAGCCCAGTCTTTGACATAGCTCCGCCTGGACAGATTCCAAAGGAAATAGACAAACTCTGTTGTCCTTCCCACCAGGAAGCTACTCTGTTCCCTGGGGATCTCTCCACCCAGAAGGTTCTGTTGGGACCCTTAGGTGCCTTTCCTGAGGGTGGGAGGGAGGTGGGGGTGTCTGGTCAATGCTGAGAGATGGGGGCCGCAGGGAGGGGGTGAGTGGTACTTTGCAGACTCCTCTGACTTTGTCTCCGGGGAAAATAGCCTCTTTCATTCGCTGTAACTGAAACCCATAGCTGGCAGCTTCCTTTCTTGGGCAGCCGCTGGGCGCAGACGCTGGGACTTAATTAGAGATGAAGGCGGAGGGAAATCTGAGAAGGGAAGGAAGCTATGGGAAGTGGTACGTATGGAGGGGCCAACTGCCAAGAGGTCCAAGTGTCTGGGGAGCCAGAAGAGAGGCTTCGCCAGGGAGCGGGGGGAACAAGGAAAGAGAGTCCCGTCCCCTGATGGTAGGCTAACATCACGCGGTGACTGTAACACATTCACATTTTATTTAAATTCTTAGAGTAGAAACTCAATTCCCTAGGATGGGGCAAAATGGCTAATTTGAATTTCTAGGTAGCTCAGGCACAAACCACTTTTCTGTTTCAAGCTTTGCAGGAAAAGAGTTTGGAGGTAGCCTCTGTCTCCTCCTTGTCTGTCCTGGGTGGCTTTCTAGCAATATGTCTCAGTGTCGTTATCCCACACCCCTTCCCAGGCATGCCCACCAAATTGCGATCAGATCCCCAAGTAAAGTTGGCTTTTGCAGCCACAGAATACACGTCCTGTTTCCACTGGTCTGGGCGTCGCGACGACGAGGGCGCACAAGCTGCTGTGGATAAGAAGTAGAAAGTTACTTCTCACGATTGACTTGAAAGATGTGAGAACTTGGCTTGGATCATATGTAGGAGAGCACAGAAAGGCCAATAAAGAACTCCACTCACACAAGTGTGACAGCTGGGCACTTTTATAGAAAGAGTGAAACTTGGTTCTGTTGCAGCGGCAACGATGTGATTATCGCCAGCTTGGTTCGTGGTGCCTCACGTCTTTTTATTGCTCAAGAGCGTGTCATCCTCAGCTTTTGTACTTGAAGGGGTGTTATTCTCAACCAAAAAAAGTTGCGCCCCAGTAGGGTCAAGGAGCAGGTGGAATGCGTAATGACCCTATTAATTGCAGCGGCCGTTTGTATGGAAAACCGTGTGGTGGGGGTGAGTGTCCCCCAGGGAAGGCCTCTGGGTTCTCAAATCCCAGAGTGGTGGCACCCTGATGTGGCTGCCGTGCTCTTGTCATTGAGCAGCAGCAGCAGGGTGTCTCCATGAAAGGGACGGACGGGCGTTCCTGGGCCGGATGGGGCTCCGGTGGACCGGCCGGTGCACAGTGATGCACACACTGTATACGTGCCCTGCCCCCACACTCCCATTATTTTGTTTCTTTTGTGGCCAGTTGTTATGGGTAGAATCGCATCCCCCAAGAAGATAGATTGAGGTTCTAACTCTCACTGCCTCAGAATGCAACCTTATTTGGAAATAGGGTCCTCACAAGATGCAACTCGTTCAAATGAGGCCACATTGGAATGGAATGGGCCCCTGATCCAATATGACCCGTGTCCTTATAAGAAGAGGAGAGACAGACACATGGAGAGCAGACCGCCATGGGATGATGGAGGCAGAGATCAGAGTGGGGCAGGCTGCCAGCCAAGGAATGGCAGGGATTGCCGGCCGCCCCCAGAAGCCAGGAACAGGCAAAGAAGGATCCCACCCAGAGTCCCAGAGTGAGCATAGCCTGCTGACACCTTGATTTTGGATTTCTGGCCTCCAGAACTGTGAAACGATACATGTTGCTTTATTTTTTTAAATTTTTTGTTTGTTTTTGTTTTTATTTATTTGAGAGACAGAGAGAGCACGAAAGAGCGCGGGAGTGTGCACAAGCAGGGGAGGGCCAGAGAGAGAAAGACACAGAATCTGAAGCAGGCTCCAGGCTCCGAGCTGTCAGCACAGAGCCCGATTGGGGGCTCAAACCCACAAATCGCGAGATCGTGGCCTGAGCCAAAGTCAGACGCTCAACCGACTGAGCCACCCAGGAGCCCCAATAAATGTTGTTTTAAGCCACCCAGTTTGTGTACCTTGTCGCGATAGCCCTAGAATGCTAATACGCCAACCCCCACCATGCCCCGCCATTGCAGCCTGACGTGCATTTTTTCTTTAAAAATTCTAATACCTGCAATCAAGGGCAGCATCCAGCCCACAGGCCTGCGGGCCGTTCTTCCTCCTCAAGATGCTTTTGCAGTGCTCTGCTCCAAGCCCTGTTGTGTTTGTCTCTAGGGTGCCTATAGCGGGGGAAATCCTAATTTGCCCATTTTCAAGCTTCAAGGTGGGACTGTTGTCCTCAGAACCTTACTTTTACAGACATTTTAGGTGAAATTATTTGCCAACCACCCAGCTCAGATCTTCCCATCAGGCCACAAGAGTCACTCAGGTATGGCTCCCACCCGACACAGCCTGAAAGCTGCTGATGGGACCAGAGTCCACTTTCTCCTCATCTCCGAGCAGCTCACTAGCTTTTTTTTTTTATCTCTGATGTTTGATTTGGAGGTATATTTGACATTTAACCCGAGGAAATGCTCCCTAAATCAACTATGCATTTAAAGCCTGGGAAGAAGCCACTCACGCTGCCCAGGGCGAACTCCCGCCTCCCAGGCCAGTTGGCTGCTTGGCCATCCATAGCAGAGCTCCAGGCTTTCCGAAAGCCTTCCCTGTAGCAACTCCTTCTTTTATGAGGGGGAAGCTTTGGACTCGGGAGCCTGACCAGAGCAGGCGGCGTGGCCCAGGCAAGCCCGGGCTGGCCCAGGCTGTGTGCCAGGCTGAGACCAAGCCCAGAGGACGAGTGTTGAGGGGCTTCTGAGCACATCCACCTTCTGTTTTAAAATAGGACAGCTGACCGGGGAGTTTGGAAACTGAGGCTCCCCACTCCCACTAAATGTATGACTTTGTAAAGGAAGAAAATAATAGTGAAGCACATGGACTTGGGGTTTTGGACCCCAGCTCTGAACATGACCAGCCGTGTGATTCTGGGCTGTATAACATAACACCCATAAGCTTCAGTTTCCTCGAATGTGGCACGAGGTGACGTGGCGGAGAGGGAAACACCTAACCTGAGACAGCTCGTGTGACGAGTAACGTTACGGTGTTTATAAAGCACGTTGCACGGCATCTGGCACGCGGGAGGATGAATTCGGCTTGGTGAGAAGATGACAGAAGGAATCATTGCTGATTCCCTTGCTCGGGCCCCGCGGTCCACCCTGTCGGTTGCCCGGGTTGTTACGGGGTCATCTCAGAGCTGTATCTTGCAGACGTGCTCGGTTACCCTAGTGCCAGCCTGGAGGGGCTCTGGGTGTGGTTGGCCACCAAACGTCTGGGAGTCATTCCGGAATTCCAGGTCCAGCCACAGAGCTAGATGAGGCTCATGACTAGGCTTACCCAGATGTTGCACCGGGAGCCAGTGACACACTGGCCAGGTGGAGTGGTTCTCAACCGGGGTTCCGTGGCCCCCAACTGGTATGCCCAGCACCCTTCACGGGGGAGAAAACCAACTAGAATCAATGGGTGAAAGTAATTTTGTTATAACTGGGTGGTAGAGCTGGGATTCGAACTCCGCCCATGTAGCTCTAGAAACTCCAGCAGTGGGTAGCACAGCCTGCGGTCTCCCACCACCTACGGGATAGGGGCCAGTCCATACATATTTGCTCAGTGAATGAAGGCATGCAAGGCTGACCGCCTTCCAGCTCCGACATTCAGGAAGACTTTCCCCGGCCGTACCTGCTTTAGCTTGTGATCCAGCCAAGCTCACTGGTGAGCCATATTATTCCTCCTGACTGAGCGGACTTGGCCAGGGCACGGGAGTTCACTGAGATCAGACCTGGAGGAGCTGTCCTTCGGCAAACAGCTCTTGGGAGGAAAGAGCATGAACGCCACAGGAATGATGATTCCACAAAGCCTGGCCGGCCTCTCCGGGAGATGCTGTGCCTCCTCTGGGGATGCTGAGGCTGGAAGCAGGATGCGCTTTTGAGAGACAATTCAGCTGCAGCATGAACCTGCTAATTAGGGTTGTGTTTATTTTGCGCTACATAAAGCAGATTTGATGAACTGAGCCGGACGGAAACGTTTTGAGGGAATAGTTCTTTCTCTCTGGCGGGGACTTTGTTCAGCTCTCTTTGGGCCTGAGGGCCCCGAGGTCCTTTCTTTGCTGGCCCAGAGAAGGCAGAAGGTTTCTGGCAGGGCACCTGGAGCTGGGCTGTCCTCCTGCTCAGGTGGCCCCTGGCTTTAGGGATGATATGGCTGCCTCTAGCCCTTTTACGTGCCATGCACCTGTAAACAAACACGCATGGCAATTTTGCCAGATTATGGTCCAGACGCTAACACCGTACCATTTTAAGGCACGTGTGGCCATCTACAGATGAATTTAAACAGTTTGCTGAAATCTAGGAAACTATTAAAGGACTTACCCGTATAGAAGAGAACAAGCCACATGATGCCTATAGCATGGCAAAATTCTCCCCGTGGCCTATGCCCCCCCCCCCCCAACTGTCTCTGCCCCATCTGTTCGGCACTTTTCCCATCCTCACACCCTACTCTGTGCTCCAGCCACACTGCTTGCTTTCTGGTCCCATGCCAGCTCCTTCCTGGCTCAGGGTCCTTGCAAACACTGTTCCTCCCTCTTCCTTCCTCTTTTCTCCTCCTTTGGGGATGCCCTCCCCTAGTTTACTCTGTCTTTAGGGACTCTAACTGCAGGCCTCTTGCAGAGAACATGAGCTCCCCAGTAACATGAAAGATGGTCCGGATTTCCGAAAAGAAGAGTAAGAGAGCCCAGTGGTGTATTTCCAGGTATCTCTGGGTACCAGACATTCTGCTGGTTTCTGTCATGATCTGGCATTCACAGGAGGAAGGGGTGTGGGCCTCGAGAGAGCAGAGGCCACTGCCAGCTGCCACTGTCATTTCATTACTCATCTGCTAATTGTGGCAAATGGGGATTTTACAGCTCCCCTGGCCCTCATTGTGAGCTGTGGCAGTGTTTTGATGGAGAAGGGGTGGGGGGAGGAAGGCCAGCCTGAGAATCCTTTCAAGGGGCCCATGTGTCTGCCTGGCTGGTTCATGTGGGTCTTGTGAGCCTGAGACTGGGTCCTGTAACCGTTTGGTGATGAGGCAGGGAGGGTAGGGACCCATAGATTCCAGGCCGAACCCTGCTTCTCCCGCGTCTTGGCGAAATCGGCAGCTTGGATCGTTCACATCTGGTGGTCAGTCGTTCCCACTGGGCTGAGAAGAGTGCTAGGTCATGTGTGGCTGCTGGGCTGACCTTCTGAGGGGGGTGGTGGGGGCCAAGGGTAGACACAGGACTTCCTTCTGGAGACCACGGATCCAGAAGCCAGTCCCCAGGTCCTGGGCGGCCATGGGGAGCCAGAACAGCAGGGAGCAGGGCTCTGGAGAGCAGAGGCTCAGGAGGCTGACCAGCAGGACCTGGCTGGCTTCAAGTGGCAGGTCATTTCATCTCTAAGTCTCAGTTTCCTCACCTGTAATGTGGGAGAGTAATCCTCCCCTCTCCAGGCCGTGAGGAAGATGAAATTAGACATGTGCATAAGTGCTTAGCAATAAAGGATGGCTTCCAAGAGCCAATTGTCAGGGAGGGAGAAAATTCTCATGCCCTGCCCAGAGCACAGTTCCGTTCTTGGCTTATCTTCCATGTTGGTGGGGCTGTTTGAGGAGCCCCCATCCTATCTACAGCTCTGTACTAATAACCATGAACCAGAGCTGCCTTTAGGGAGCACTTTTTAAAGGCCAGAGCTTAAATAGCATATTTCTGGCCTTACAACCACGCTAGGGCCTCTGAGATCCATTTCCCAGGTGAGAACGCAGGAATCAGAGAGGAGAAGAAACTTGCCCAAGGTCACTCGGGAGATTCAAACCCAGGACTGTCCCTCTGCCTGGCTTGGGACCAGGGGTTGGCTGGATCCTTCCTTTCTCTTTGGCCACTGTCATTTGGTTAGCCAACTTTAGGGCCCCAGCCAACTTTATCTTTCCGTCCCCTGCTCCAAGAGGTGGAATGCAGCCGGAGTTAAAGCAGGTTTGGGGAGTTCAGACAGACGAGCGTCTGGATCCAGCCCAGCCCTTACTAGCTACATGGCTCGGACAAGTCGTTTGCCCTCTTTGGATCACACCTCCCTGTTTGTGAAGTGAAGATAAGGTCTGCTTCACAGATCCCAAAAGAATAGAGGAGTTCCCGGATATGCCAGTGCCCAGAAAGATGCCAGATCTCTGTCCCTTCCTCAGGGACAGCTGTGCAGCTTGGAAGTCTCCACAGAGCCTCCTTCTGCAGACCAGCGAGAGGGTTGGGGGCAGACTGGACATGAAGCCAGAGTGGGCCCCTCACAAAGGCCTGCCCTTTCTCAGTCATCTCCATGCCAGGGGACCCACCACCTCATCCTTTTTAATAAGAGAGGAATGGTCCACAGAGCTCCTGTTTCTATGGTTACAGGAGTGTGGCCTCCAGAGGCTTCTTTCTGATCTGGTGATGAATGGCCCAGGGAAAGCGGCCTCACACCTTCAAGGGGCCCGCAGAGATGCCTCCTCCTTCCTACCTTTCTCACCAGCTGGGGGCAACCGAGCCCCCCACCTCTGACCCCAGCAGGAGCGCCTGAGGGCCTCTCGTTCTCCCTGTGGTGTGCACCCAGGCTTCAGACGGTCACTGGGCCCTCCACGGGCACCTTGCGGCCTGCATTTGCATGTGTCAAAAGGGCCTTTCTTCACTATAAAGCCATCTTTCCACATAGGAGAAAAATCAGGAGACTTCTGAAGAGGGGACTGCTGTGTTATCCTTCAGGAGAGGAAAATATGCTCCGGCCGAGCCGTTGTTTCGTGTCTGTGCTTACCACCCCCCACCCCGCCCCCCCGCCCATGACTCTCCCGTGTCAACAAGATCAAGAACACGTGCCTGAGCTGGCACTCAAAGTTCTCCATGCACCCCGACCCACCTCTGGGATCATACTAATAGTTATAGTTGTGATGGGGAATAATGATGGTTGTTGATTAACATAATCAGCCATCTACCTTTGAGGCCTCACAAGGCGAGAGGTGATGTCCTAAGCACTTTGCTTGCGTTACCTCGCTGAATTTCGATGACAACCTCAGGAGGTAGATGTTAGGTCCCCGTTTTCCAGTGAGGAGACTGAGGCCGAGAGAGGGCAAGTCCAGAGGCTGCTGGACTCCAGAGCCCAGACCTCCCTCTACAAGACCATTACCCATAGAGCTAAGGCCCAATCTTCTCTTCCTGTGTGCCTTCCACCATCTTCCCTCAGGTCTGCTCATGCTATTCCTCTACCAGGAAGTCCTTAAGAAGCAGCATGGTGTAATGGGTAGGACACAGGCTCCAGATAGAGTCAGGCACACCAGGGGTTGGAGTCCTGGCTATACCGTGTCCCAGCTGCCAACCTATTTAGGCTCCCTGGGCCTCAGTTTCCTCACCTGGAAAATAGGAGCATGGCATGGCCTCGCTGATTTGATGAGTCAACATATGCTTAGCACCTGGTTGGTAACACGGCTCACCTGTCCGAGTTCTGCCTGAAACTGGAGGCCCAGCCCTGGCGTCCCCTATATCGTCCCCTCCATCGAGAACTTCTCTGACTGACCCAATCAGTTGACATTTCTTCTTCTGAACTACTCTGTGCCACCACTATGTATGTCCCTTGCTCGTCATATCACTTGAAGGCAGAGGCTGACATTGACCTAATTCTATCCCCTGTAACATGCAAGAGCTTGATCAAGATTTGTGGAATAACTGCCGCAGGGCTCTTCACCGTCTGTACGTCGTCTCCCTCTCCAGCACCCTCACTCTGTACCCCAGGGTCTTGACCCTTCACTCCCTCATCCCACACTTGTGCCCCACCGTGCCCAACTGCCTGTGCTGCCTCAGACGTCAGTGTTCTCTCCTCCCTCCTAGTCCCTCTGTCTGTATCGCCTACCTCCATTCTTTCCCTGGGTAACTTCTGCTCCTCCTTTAAGACTTGGTTCAGGCAGTCTCTCCTCCTCCAGGAAGTCTTCCCTGATACTCCAGGCTGGTTAGATACCCCTCTTCTATGTTCCCTCGGCCCCTCTGCTGACCTCTTCTAGCACTTGTCACAATGTATTTGCTGTATTTGTCCAGTTGTCTATCTTGACTGCTAGGCTGCGATCCCCTGGGGGCAGGGACTACGTCACGGTCATTTTTGGAGCCCTGGCATTTGACACAGCGTTCACCGTAAAGCCAGTGGTTGTTGAGAGGATAGAGGGATGAATGGATGGATGAGTGCCTGGCTGAAAAACTCTCAACACTTGCTATTTGAAGTATCTGCTGACTGGCTTATGCACTGTCTGTGCCCATGATGTGACTCGGCCACTTTTGCCGTTGCATCCTGGAGACTGCACCAGGCTGTTAGGGGACAGGACCCAGAACTGCAGAACTGTGTCTAAATCTGCATGTGCATTTCGTGCTTCCAATTCAAACCTTGTTCATTAGCACAGCAATTAACAGCAGTGCCTAATGACAGATGGTCCGGCTGCGTGCCTGAACCCCTGGCTCCACAGTGGGTTTGGAGTGGGGCAGACACGTCTGGCAAGGTTGATGTTTTCATTGATCTAGCAAGTCTGAGCTCCCAGGGCTGCCGGCAATGGAAATAGTGAGCTGACGTCAGCGCCGGCATTGGTGGAGGCTGGGCCTAAAAGGGCCAGGCCTTGGAACTAGCGCTTGGAGAGGCTGGGAGCGCGTCCTGGGGCCATTCTAATCCTAGCATTTTTGTTTTTTTTTAAAGATCTGAATTTCATATTGGGAAGCCCTTGATTTTCTCAAGCCACTAAGCTCTAGAGAATTCTCTGGGAGCTGGTGTCCCTTTCCTATTAATTCCTTAGAAGCTTCTGGGCTTTCTGCAATCATTTTTTAGACTTGTAATGACCAGGCCCCTTGGGTTAAGCTAACGGACACGTAGAATTTAGTATTAGGAGTTGTGTAAGATCTATGTTTGTATAAACACAATTATATTTAGGTGACTTCGGGGAGAGAATTTTTTTTCCTTCCTTTTAATCCCTGGTTTGAATTGGCTCAGGAATACTCATTCCTCCATGAAAGAAATATCAGATTGGCATTCAGATGGCTGTCTTGGTTGTAAATTCAAGCCAGAGTGTAATATCCTAAACCAGAGTGAGTTTCACAGAGCTGGAATCCATCCCAGAGTTATCCTGTTATCTATCCTGAGATAGAGCTAGAAAGGATCTTCTTTTCCATCCCTTCCTCCTCCCCACACACAGGGAAACTAGGACCCAGAGAGGTACATTGATTTGCCCAAGAACACACAGCAAGCTAGTGGCCCAGCTGGATCCTCTTCCCTACACCGTGTTTCAGATCATCAGAAATGCTCAAGCTTTGCCATGTGCCCACCTCAAACCACTCCAGCAGGTTCTTTAACAGGTACGGGGTATGCTTTCTCCATGGCCTGTCAACAGACTCAGTCTGAGTCAAAAGGAAGAGAGGGTGTGGACTGAGGAAGGCTGTGGTCTGTTGTTAGTCATGCAGAAAGCACACGTCTCATTGTGAGAGGTGTTGACAAGGAGCCCTACTAGAGAAGAATGTTAGCTACGGTTGAGGAGTCCCCCAGTAGGGAGCCTTTGTGCCATGGCACTTCTCTTGGATGGGGGGCTGCAGGCAGGATTGGTTCCCATAAGTGCTGGTAGGAGAGATACCCGTGGTGTAATGACCTGCCCTCAACAAATCTTCTTACCAAATGGACAGACTTCCTGGAGAGAACCTTCCGGTGCTTCCCATGCTCCATTTGCTGTAGGCCGTCGCTCTCCCCTTCCTCCCTCGTCGGTCTGTAATCCTAGGTATTGATCTGATGACCTGCTGAGGGCACTGTGAGGAAGAACTTGGTCCTCCTGAATCTTCAGCCTTATGTGCAGTTTGTCATCAGAGGACAGAGAAAAGGATTCCTGAGACCAATGTCTTAGAGCTGAGGTCCACGTGGTCTTGGTGACCCAGGGACAGGTCCCACCTCCCCTGGAAGTGTTCCCCACCCCCCTGTCTGGACATGCCAAGGTTTAGGGGGGCATTGTAAAAAGTCCTGGAAGAAGGGTTCATTCTCTCTCAGCATCATGCCAAGAATGTCCACGGCCTTATTCTCCGTTGTCACTGGGGCAAACCTGTCCTTTCTTTGTCTTTTTATTTTTTTTGAAGACTTTTTAGTTTTTAAGTAATCTCTGCACCCAACGTGGGGCACCAACTTACAGCCCCGAGATCAAGAGCTACGTTCTCTACCAACTGAGCCAGCCAGATGCCCCTGTCTTTGTCTTTGTCTTTTTATATTTTATTTTATTTTATTTTATTTTATTTTATTTTATTTTATTT